>NW_026875282.1:0-101119 GCF_032173495.1 Musca vetustissima
CGTGAACAAATCGAGATGTACAGGAGTCTGAATGAAGTCCGGAAATTTTACCAGCGAGTAAAACAACAAACCGAAGGCTATGGTGCAGGCACATCCTCCTGAAGAGATGAAGAAGGAAACATGGTGACAGATACAGACAGCGTGCTGAGGATCTGGAAGGAGCATTTTGAAAAACTTCTGGTACAAATAGTAGCGGTGAAGAGGATACCCCAGGACCAGTAATAGATGACGGTATAGAGTATATATCACCTAGCCAAGATGAGGTCAGAATAGCAATCAATCGGAAGAATAATAAATCAGAAGGTGCCGATGGGTTACCAGCCGAACTATTCAAGACTGGTGGTCAGATACTGGCAAGGTGGCGATATGTGCCAACTATAGAGGAATAAGTTTTCTTCCCATCGCATATAAAGTGCTGTGTGAACGACGGTAGTCAATGGTCAATGACATTATTGGACCATAACAATGTGGCTTCAGACCTGGCAAATCCACCATTGACCAGATTTTCACTCCGCATTCGACAGCCCTATCCGTTCAGAGGTGTTTATAGCCATGTCTACGTTCGGCATTCCTACAAAACTAATACGACTATGCAGGATAACTTTAAGTCAGCAGTTAAAATCCGAAAGGACCAAGCTAATGTATTAACGCGCAAGACGTCCAGTCGACTCGGATCAACTGAGGAACTTGAGAACTACAGCTTCGAGGTAGGGAGATTTTATATACCTTGTACCGCCATAAATAAAACGAATGACATTAGTTTGAAATTCGGAGAAGGATTGTCATGGCCAACAAATGACAATATGGTCTAAGTAAGCAGTTTAGAAACAAGGTCACATCCCGCCAGACCAACAAACAGACTTTACATGACGCTGATACTACCCGTGCTGTTATATGGATCTGAAGCATGGACACTTGCGCAAACAGATAAGGCAGCTCTTGGGCCGATCTGCGTCGACGGTGAATATCGGCGTCAAATGAACCACGAGCTTTAGAATTTATGAGCGGACATCGACATAGTCAGTCGTATTGAGCTGCAGCGACTACGGTGTCTAGGCCATGTTGAGCGAATGAATGAGAATGCCCCAGCCCAAAAGGCATATAAAAGCAAGCCTACTGATGGTTCACGCAGAAGGGGAAGGCCACGAATTAGATGGAAAGACCAAGTAGAAGACAACATCTTGGAGCATGGTCTTTTAAATTGGAGGAGATGTGTACAAGACCAACGCGTTTAGGAATCTTTTTTAAGCTTGGCTTATGGAACAACCATTCTGTAACAAGCCATCTAAGTAAGCAAGTAAGTATTAAAAACATATTTCTTGTCGCACATTAATACGCTCTTCACATCACATTTTGGTCGGAATAGTTTCATATTTAAAAAATAGTCTCCTTATCGGATTTATATTAATGTCTTTGCGGCTGGTGATAACGATAATGTTGTTTCAATAATATAAAAAAATCCAATATATTATTGTGTATTTAAAGATAGACAAACATGTTATGCCACAAGGCTGTCTATGAATAAAATAATATTCATTACAGATGACTGGGTTTGCGCCTCCCCCCAACTCGAGCTTAGTTACACATTGTTGGCATACATATTTGATATGCTAAGAAACCATTTATGTGGTTGACGGCTGGTTGGTCGGTTAGTTGGTCATGACTTTTATTGTGTCCAATGGAACATGAAAATCAATTACTTTTTATTGTATAAGAAAACGAAACTATAAATGTGGATAACATTTCCATAGAATGTTATATAATTGTATTGCAAATAATATTCAAACAACAATAACAACAACAAACTGCCACAGTGTATACACAAATGGCATCGTATGGTATCATCGATGTGATTAGTTTTACAAACAAATTTCTATTCAGCAATGATGATGAATATTCTCGGATACAAATTGAATGGAAATTCAATTAAAAGGCATCATCGACCAACACACATACATATAGGAATGCTACAACCACAATATTGCGAATAATAAATATACAGTAAAATCATCAAACACCATTGCAGCAGCAATAAGAAATTGTCGAAAATCAATAATCAAAATTCATGACAAAACACCATACAAATGAAAAGCCATAATATAATTAAGGGAACCCCCCCCCATTCTCGATTTTATTTTTTCAAGATTTTTAATGGGCTGGTAAATCAATACCAATGCCGGTTAAGGTTTGTAACTTTGCACATATATAATTGAAGATTTAAAAGAGAAGAAAAATAATTTACAAAAAAATTTTGTTATTGTTTTGTTGTTGTTTTTTGTAATTAAAGAAAAGTCCTTATTTTTGATGGCGGGCATGATAACTCCTCACTGGAACATCGGAATCCGAAAATTCCAACGGTGTTAGAAAGAGTACATGTCTGACTCTCGTATGAACTAGGATTATTGACTTCGCTCTAAAATTAAGAAAATTGTGGCCCTTTGAAAAAATATTTTTGAAAAATCGCGGATTTTTTACCAAAAACCAAGTTAAAAAATAAGGAAGATCTTTACCGATTGGCTTTATCCTAGTTCATACGAGAGCTATACACTCCCAGAGAAACGTTGCAAAATTTGGAACCGATTGGATTATTAGTTTTTGAGTTATCGTGCCCGCCATTCGCAAAAAAATGTTTAGAGAAAAACGCGTTTAAAGTTTGAGAAGCCCTTCAGCCGTCACTTGATGCTGACACAATAAATCGGATATATCTTCAACAGTTCTTGAGATTTTCACTTGAAATTTTGTAGAGACATTCTTTAATCAGTGTAGATTCGAATTATATCAACAAAAATTTTGACCCCGAGAATAGGGGGGGGGGGTCCCCTTAATTACAATCATTTAGATGTGTAGATCCTTTTAACATACAACACATATACAACATTTCATATTTACAAATTAAATTTTGCAATTTATTTTATAAATCCATATAGACTTTGGGATTTCTACGAAATTAATAATATTTCCTGTTGCAAATAAATAAAGCATACTTTAAGGCGCTTTTCATAGCACACATAATATGTACGAAATAAATGATACAATCAATGTAAATACTTAGTTGTAACAATTTTGTAAATCTAATAAATTAATATTAAGTCTAAATTGTGTAGAATAAATGTCGCCTGTTGTACATACATACATTTTAATTTATATATTTGAATTCTTTGGGTTCCTAAATCAATATACGTAAATGTATTCTACTGTGTACATAGACGTAAGGAACTTTGCATTTCTAAGAATTAATGCAATGTAATTAGTTTGAAACTACCTGGAAGAGTTAATTGAATGTAAAAATCTGTTCCTGTATGTTGTTGACGTACTCAAAGTATTTGCTTAATATTGTTTGTTGTGTGAGCTGTTTAAAATGATCAAATTTAAAAATGAATTTCTAAATACAAATTTATATGCAATTGGAAAGGAATGAACATTTCGAGTAATATTTAAATTTACCGCATTGTGTTACAAATACCAACGATATAAAATAATATAAAAATTAAAATTATTCGAAAAATTGGAAATTTAAAGGAATCAACAAGTTGAAGCAGTATATATGAGTTGTTAAATTTTGAAAGTGGTTAAAGTCCGTTTTATGTTCTGACACAAATCTTGGTTTTCTACAAAAGTTTATAAAACATATTACATTATATATATATATATATATATTATCGCCATTTTCAAAAATATTGAATCCAAATATTAGTTTGGGAAAAAATAAATTCATTATTTTTATATGACTTTATCGAACATGCTTCGAAATGCCCGATTTAGGCTAAATATGCACCGTTTTGTTGTATGATTTCTCCGATTTTATCGACATTTTCGACAACCGGTTTCACACATCAACCGGTTGTCGAAAATGTCGATAAAATGTCTAGAAAGATACACTGATCATCAGGATATCTACAAATACTCTGTTGTCTTCAAGATAAAATCTATAAATACTGTTAATTTTACGCTGGTGGAGTAGACCATGTACTGTAGTTTTTGAAATCGTTTAAGGCCTTTAAGGCCACCTTGTTGATATTCAGCTAGTCTATAAAGACACTCTGGCCTTTAGAAGGTCCATAAATATTCCGTGGTCTCTAGTCTTTAAAGACTCCATGGTCTGCGGCAAGTCTATAAAAAATTCATGCTATTCAGCTAGTCTAAGTACTCTCTACTCTTCATCTCCTCTATTAAGACGAATAAAGACTCCGTGGTCTTTATCTCGACTATAAAGACTTCTTATGCTTCAGCAAGTCTATAAATACTCCCACGTCGAGAAAGAAAGACTACCTGGCCTTCAGCTCGTTTTTAAAGACTCCCTAATCGCAGGCCCGTTTATAAAGAGTTCCTGAACATCAGTTAGTCTACAAAGACTAGTAGTCCTCAACTCATCTATAAAAACTCCTTGGTCTTCTGCCCTGATATGATGATTCTGTGGACATCAGCACATTTATAAAGACCTGCTTGACCTTTAGCTTGTATATAAAGTCTTCAGCAAAGTTTTATCTCCATGCCTTCATCTACTCTTCAAAGACAGGTATTATAGACCAGTCTTAAGCTCGTCTATAAGGATCCCCGCCCTTCAGCTCGACTTTAAAGACTCGGTGGCCATCAGCTCATCTAAAAAGACTTCGTGGCCAGTTTGTCTATAAACACTATCCGGGCCTTCAGCTCATCTATACAAACTCCCTGCACTTCAGTTCGTCTATAGAGCTTCTCTGGCCTTCAGCTCGTATATAAAGACTCCTAAGTCTACAGCTCGTCTATACAGACTTTCTGACCCTCAGCTTCTCTGTAAAGACTTCCTGATATTCAGTCCGTCTCTGTCCGTCCGCCGGTCCGGATTTCACCTCGCCTAAAAAGACTCCCTGGACTTCAGCTCCTATATAAAAGCCTTTGGAATACAGCTTCATCAATACAGCTTCATCAATACAGCTTCATCAATACAGCTTCCCTAGCAATCAGCTCGTCTATAAAGTCTCCTCAGTCTTCTGCTCCTTTATATATACTTCCTGATCTTCAGCTTGTCTGCAAAGACTCCCTGATCATCAGCTTGTCTGTAAATACTCCCTGTCTTCAGTTTGCCTATAAATATTCCCTGACATTCAGCTTATCTTTAAAGAATTCGTGATTTCCAGCTCGTCAATAAAGACTCTCTGTCCTTCAGATGAGCACCTTGGCTTTCAGCTCGTCTATAAAAAAACTTCTAATCTTAACCTTGTCTATAAGGACTTCCAGATCTTAAGCTTCTATATAAAGATATCTTGGCATTTTGGAGGTCTATTCCCAGAAAATTGTCAACATGGGTCCATGTTTTGGCATATTTGGCGCTGTTTCAACCGCAGAAAGCCTTCATATAATGGTACGACCCCATTTTCTTTATATTGTAGGTTTAATTTTTCTAATCGAAGGGTCTAAAAGTTGGCATTCCGGGCTCTTAGAGTATGAAAAACGATATTGTTGGGAAGTATAAGGTCCGATATTATCATCTTGCTGAACTTAAAACGAAACGCAAAACGCGTCACATAATGGTGGGAATGTAGTATCTCTCAGACTTTCCTTTTCTTTGCAACTTCGATCATGTAGCTCATCTCGAAAGAGGAATTAATAAAAACATTTACATGAATGATCCTTCGCCCTTTCCATTGCAACTTCGATTATGTAGTGACAGACGTTGACCGAGTAAGACTCGGGTCGTCGTTTGTTGGTGGTAGTACCTCTCAGTGGTTAAGAAGCCTCCTGACAGAAATTTACAAAGTCATAGACCTCATATAAGGGTCCAACTGGTTTCAAGTACTTTAAATGCAAATCTCATTTTTGAGCTCAAACAAAATCTGCTCGAACTTCACAATAATTTATATAACATAATACTATTTGAGCCAAACTCACCATTCATTATTGTTAGCACCAAACATAAAGCATCCTTTGTTTCATAAGCATAGGCCAGATTAACAACAAAACGGGAATTGATTTTCTGCAGTATTTGTTTTTCAGTCAAGACCATAGATTCGCCTTTGCGTTTTTTAATTCGCTTCTTTTCTAATTTTTTGCAAGCATACATTTTCCCTGTGGCACGTACCTAAAAAACCATACAAATGAGTATATATATTAATATTTAATAAATTTAATAAAAATCATAAAAAATACTCACCTGACATGCACAAACTTCGCCAAAGCCACCTTTGCCCAGTACACGATACATACGAAATGTTTTGTATGTAATTGGTTGAGCCTCCAGCCATTTCCATTGTAAATAACTAAGAAAAATAAATATGGGTTTTATATGAAAACTATTAGCAAAAATATTTTAATAAAATTCCAGAATAATAATAATAAATATGTATATAAAATTCCACTACAAATATTTTAGCTGTGGCATCATTTTGCAAGTGCAAATATTTTATTATATAGATTTGTTTTGTGGTGTGTGTTTATACAAATGTTATTAGTTGTGGTTATATTTATAAATATCTTTCATTGGGAAACCCCTTTGACGTAATCTCATATTTATTCACCCACTTCCCAAAAAAACACCATCAGCCAGCAACAATGTCAACGATTTAATTTCAGTCATTGGTACGAGTATTTGGTGTTATATGGCAACAGCGATACTCAAACTCAAAATAGAAAAAACAAAAACAAAGATATTATGGTATTATGATATTATGGTGGTGTATGTTTAATATTCCTATTTATATAGTCTAAATAAATCGTAACAAATCATATTATTTATATAATGAAGGCTCTAAGAAGGGACTGCTCTATTTTCAACGGGCTCTATATGTAGTAAAATAATTCACTTAAGAGTCACTTCTCGTTGTCAAAAAATTTAATGATTTAATTAGAATCTACACTAATTCAAGAATGTCCCTTCGAAATTTCAAGTGAAAATATCAAGAACTCTTGAAGATATAGTCGATTTATTGTGTCAGCATCAAGAGACGGCAAGAGTAATTCTCAAACTTTAAAAGCGTTTTTCTCGAAGCAGTATTTGTACGAATGAGGGCACGGTAATTCAAAAACAATAATCCAATCGGTTGAACTAGGATAGAGCCAATCGGTTAAGAACTTCATTATTTGTTAGCTTAGTTAGTAGTAAAAAATAGGCGAATTTCAAAAAAAAAAAAAAAAAAAATCAAAAGACCACCATTTTGTTAATTTTTGAGCGAAGAAAATAGTCCTAGTTCATACGAGAGCCAGACATGTACTCTTTTTAACACCCTTGAAATTTTCGGATTCCGATGTTTCATTGAGGAGTTATCAATCCAGCCATCTTTAACCATAAAAAAAAAAAAACACCAAAATTCAGCAAATTATTTTTTTTTCTGTTTTAAATTTTAAATTATATATGTGTAAAGTTACAAACCTTAACATGTATTGGCATTAATTTACCAGCCCAATGAAAATCTTGAAAATTTAAAATCGAGAATGAGGTAGTGCTTCCAATTTCTTCAAGGGAATGGAAGAGATTATCACTTTTTTTATAACCTTCACCACACTGTGGTACAGGGTATTATGTCTTTGTGCATATGTTTGTAACAGGCAAAAGGAAACGAAGTAGACACATGGTTCCTTTTGAGAATATGCATAGGGTCACTTTCTAAGTCGAATTATGCATGTCCGCCCGTCTGTCTGTCCATGTTAAATTGTAAACAAAGTACAGGTCGCATTTATTATTCGAATTGGATGAAATTTGGCACAGCTCATTCATTTGGCCCAAGGACGAACTCTATTGAAATTGGGAAAAATCGGTTCAGCTTTAGATATAGCTCCCATATATATTTTCGTCCGATTTAATGTAAATGGAGCACCAAAGTCCCCAAATATCTTTCGAGTTGCACGAAATTTGGCACAGCGTACTGAATTAGGCCTAGAATGATGTGTGCTAAGTTTCGTGAAAATCGGTTCAGATTTGGATATAGCTCCCATATATATTTTCGTCCAATTTAAGGTAAATGGTGCGCCAAAGTAATGTTCTAATGTTGTCCAATTAACACGAAATTTTGCACAACGTATCATATTGAGACTTGAATGAAGTTATTAGGTTTTGTTGAAATTGGTGCAGATGCAGCCATAGCTTCCATATGTATTTAACAGGGCAGCGTACCGAATAGCGTGTATCAATTTTGCTATAAATCGTTTTTCATAAATATGTCCCATGGTACGCAGACGACTCTAAATCTGCCCGAATGAAATTAAATTTATCATAGGTTGCAGAAAGATATGAGTATGTTCCATCGAGGGAAAATTGACATACAACTGTAAGGAACATATGTAGGGTGAAGGGTGTCATATAGTCGGCCCTGCGGATTTCCCGCATATATCGCAACAAGCATTTAGGGATAGATTGACAATACTTCTGGAAAACTTCGAGAGCGAATGGATGTGCAAAAGAGGAAAACAGGATAAGAGGGGATGCAACAGCAGGAATGGATTTTCAATGAGGTTAATATTTACAAATCTAAAAAATGTTAAACCATTGTGGGAGAGGGAGGAATCAACAAGATTAGATCAACAGGCCCCATCTTTAAATACCATGAAGGTTTGGTATAAATAATGCTTCATACAAAGTTTAGATACTCTGCTTACTCCATTCCATTATTTTTCATTAAAATGTTGATACTTTTGTGTGGGAACCGAGGTAGAGTCAACTCGAATTCTGAATAAGGTTATGGTTTTTAAAATCTCGAAAATGTTTCATTCTTTAGGAGTAGATCGACAGGTCTCAGGAAATATTACTTTGTTTGTACCGTCAATTTTCAGGAAGGCACCATTTTGTGGGGGAGATACCAGAAGGAGTGGACAATATTCTCTATTTGTAGAATTTATTTCTTTACGGATATGACTCCGATTTGGTACAAAGACACATCGACTCCGATTTGGTACAAAGACACATCGACTCCGATTTGGTACAAAGACACATCGACTCCGATTTGGTACAAAGACACATGATGTCTTAACCAAAACTTCGATTTCATCATATCATAGTCATAATGATAAGGGCAATATTGGGTTTATTGATACATGGGACCTATAAATTAAATATGGATCGATATTTATCATTTTTGGTAGGTAGATTTGCTACACAATATCAAATTATGGCCACATATGTTCAACATTGTTGTTACATTCTGCCTAATGCGGCGTTATGGCGAGGTTCCACACTATCTCAAGAAACAGCTTCATTCAGGAGGGGTTTTTAACCCTGCAACAATTAACCCTATTGTCTATTGCACAATGATTCGCTGTTATTGTACATGATTAATTTTATAATATCTGGAAGACATTAATGCTTTTAGATTGGGCGCCATATTCTGTCCAATGCGGCGTTATGTTGGGGTTTTCTTTTACTCTAGCTAAGGAACTTCATTCAGGGGAGGTTTTTATACCTGCCACCATCAACTCAAGTGAATGAACACTAAAAAAGAAATTGGATAAAAAATCACAAAAACGAAAAACAAACACAACATACACCAATGGCCCAGGGGCTTGAGGGAAACGGCTCCTCCACTTTGCTTGCCCATCCTTGAACCTCCTCTTCCGAAAAGTTAAATGATTTTTCAAGAACCCCGTACTCCACTAACACATACTCACTCACAACATACTCTCAACCGTGCTCTCTTAAAAAATAAAATACCAAAAATGGACCTCCACCCCACTAAAATTACGGCCACACCGATTGGAAAACTTGTCCAAAATACAAAAGTTAAAAATGACGGAAACTTCTGAACTGATTAACACATAAGATGTGTAAAATTGCAAGTCAATCGGAATTAGTTATAAGACAGCATCAAACAATCCCCCCTAACATTGTTTAAAATTATAACATTTTCAACACTACTCACCGATGAAAATACATCGAAGTTTCAAATTCTCGGAATGGTTCGCCGGCCAAAAACGCTTTGACAGCCTTGACGCAGGGTTCAAACAGCTCCTTACTGCCGCTGGTGATTTTACTGCGCACCCTCGAAATGAGATCATCGTTAAGGACATCCAAAACGAATTCATCGGAAGCCAGGGGAGATTTATTGGCATTTGTGGAATTTCCATTTAATTGTGGCGGCAATACCGTTGAGGAATCAATGCAGTTTTTGACACGATCAACTTCATCGATGCCAATAACACCACCACCTCCATCAACTCCGCCACCACCACCATCATTGTAGTTACCAACCTCATGCTGCTCCTCACCATTGTGATGATGAAAGTTTTTATGATTACTGCTACTACTGGTTGTTGTTGGTGGTGTTGTTGCTGTTGTAATATTGGCGGTGGTATTGTTACATAATTCAGTCTCTACAAGATTTGTTGTTGATGTTGTAGTGATATTCTCAGGATCGGAGGTGAGAATTTTTTCACCATCATCCTGCTGCTGCGCCGGCTGCGTTTCACCATTATTTTCCTCGGCATTGCCATTGTTGAGTACCACCGTCGATGGACTCTCAATATCCAGAAATCTACAACCAATATCATGGGCTATTGTTATACGATTCTCATCGTATTCCACTTCATATCTATAGATTTTGTTGGGAAGAATACAATATGAACTTTATTTTAGATTGGCAAAACAGACACAAGAAGAATATTGCATATGATTGTTGTATTTGTATGACTTACTTTTGCACTTGATCCAGAAATGATATATAACGGAAGTATAGGGGCCGTTTACTTTCACAAAACTGTCGAAACAGTTCGCGTCCGATGGGCTGTTGATCGATCACATAACCATAGCTTATGTCTGTGTAAAAAGGAAAACATATATTTTATACAATGTACTATATTCTTATAATTACAATGTTTCATTAAATTAAGGAAATGATTACATTTCTTTTAGGAAATTATTACATTTCTTTTAGGAAATTATTACATTTTCATTAACAAATTATCAAAATATATATATAATAATAATAATTTTCCTTTACTCTTAAAATTATTGAATGTATACGTTAATAAAAAAGTGCATAACATTTATGAAAGCTAATTGCGTTAATGAAGTTTTTGCATTGAAACTCAACGACACATTTTCATTAAAAAATTATTCAAAATATATTTATGATTTTTATATCCTAAACAAATATGTTGTCAGGGTATTATAGCTTTGTGCAGCTCCAAGAGAGTAACACCGCGAAATATTGGTCCTAGACCCACCTTTAAGTACACCGATCGTCATATCTCGACTAGCTGAGTCGATCTAGAAATAAGTGTCCGTCCGACCGTCTGCCCATTATAATTTATAAACACGATACAGGCCACAGTTATGGACCAATCTTCACGAAATTGCATGTAGAAGGGTTTACATGGAGAAGGGTATTGGGCCAAAGAATAAGCATGCCTGCTTTGATAAAGATCGGTCAATATTTAGCGGGTAAAAAAGACCCTGACTTTTGTGTGAAAAATGACAAAATTTGTATTCTCCTCAAGTCGATAGTATATCCAAGAGGAGTGGTTGGCTTTTAAATTGGTACTCGGATGTGGGAGTTATACGTAAATATTTACAGGTGCTTACGTATTCAGATATTATTTAATAAACCATTACCACACTATAGGGCGGAAATATACCGCGGATCGCTTTGAAATGTTCCATGAGGTTCCAGTTATGGTCATGGAGAACGCCTATGATTATCGGTTATGATCAGATAATAACTTTTGGATGAAACTTATTTTTTGGGTCGATTACGGATGGTAACCAGAGTTTAGTTGCGTTGCCAGTTCCCAAATTTGAATTATGGATGGCAACTGTTGTCAACTTCAGTTGCTTCAAATATAATTTTTCGGCAACCATTTATTTCTGGTTGCTGTGTAGTTGTGTTTAGCAATAAGAACCGAAATTCGGTTGGAATAACGGTTAAAATTACTACAAAATGGCGTACATCTTCTTTTGGGCCCATGATATGTACGTGCATGCCATCTATACATCCGACAACACCCGGGAACTTTGTTTTCGAATAAAAAAATATTCTTCCCTTTTTCCTTCTCTTTTAATTTGAAAACAATCCAATTTTTGCACAGTTTTTTTCTCTATTAGCAGGACAACTTCGGCCAAAACCACCTACATTGTGCCTTGAGCCATGCCAAGGTTGAGGTCATTGCCATGGGACTTTTGAAAACTTCCCTCCGCAAAAAACCTCAGAGCTGCACACACTTTTAAGAGAGGAGGAATTGCTGTTGACCGCAGAGCTATCGTGTGGTCGGCCCCGTCCGACTATACTGCTCCACTCACTGGTTTTCTTTACGCTAGTAATTAATGAATCCATTGAAACTCTAGTAAGAAATGTTCACAACATTAATGAAAGTGATTCATAAAATTGACGAAAGTTGTATTAACAAAATGATTGCCTTACATTGAAACTAAACGATTAATTTTCATTACATAATGATCAAAAATTATATATGATTGATGTTTTTACATTAAAAATCAGGGTGCGACGAATGATTAAAATACACTCTTTCTCACGAATGCTCACGCGCGAGAATTCGAATGTTTTCAATTTATAGCGAATGATAAAGTTACAAAGAATGAACAAGCATTTGCAACCTGTCGCGAATGTTCGCATTGCACGAAAAATTCCCGAACGATAAAACTTCGCTGCAAGCGTCGTCGATTCATTCATTCGCGAGTATTCTTTGCTGAAGAAAATTCTTTTGAAAAACTCAAAAAACAAATGTTGGCGAATTCCCGCGAGCACTGTTAAAAACAACAACAAACAAAAATATCATAAAAAAAGTAAACACACACAACGAATGAATGAACCGATTTTTTACGCCCTGCCCGTGCCTGGTGTGGAATAACAAAACACATGTCCAACAACTATTGAGTTCACAAACGCTTGTTTGTTATTGCTGTTGCTGTTTTGAGCATTCGCGAGAATTCGGGAATGTTTGTTTTCATTCGTGAGAGAATGTCAGAAAGAATTTCAATCACCAAACGAAACGGACGATCGTTTTTGTGTGCTCTCACTTGTTTGTGTGCGAACATTCTTTGGGGAATGCTTGTTTGGTAAAGAATTTATCGCCATAAATTCATTCGTAAAATGAGCACAAAACGAAAAGAATGCATTTTGAATCAGCGAGCGAATTTTTGAAACAGTTTCCTACGTTAAAAAAAATTCATAACATTAATGAATGGCAATTCATTAACTGAATACAAATGTTTCATTGCATTAATCAAATAAATGAGTTGCAATGATACTCAATGAAACATTTTCATTTCAAATTATTCGAAAATAAAATATATTTTATGTATTTTCTTTACGATTAACATTAATGAAGCATTTGCATAATTTAATACGAAAATTTCATAAAATAATTTATACATGCAAATATAAAGAAGTAATGAAACTATTTCATCGCCACAATGAAAATAATACATAACATTAATGAATGTATTTCATTGAATTAATGATTTTCTTTCATTGTATTGCAACTTAATTAAACATTTTTCGTTAATTCAACATTATCAGATATTTTAATGTATTTGACATTAATTTACTACAATTTCAGAAAAGAAATATTTGTAATTTATTATTATTATAACAAACTCACCTAATTTGTCTTTCAAGTGTATACACTGTGATATGTGAGGGAATTGTAGTATTTTTCGCCATTTCTTACTTTTCCCCTTATTGCTATCCGAACCACCTGCAAGAAAAAGAAAAAAATATGTAAATAATAGCATTACTAAAATGGCGGTAATGTGATTAGGACATATTCCTAAACATACAAACAAGTAAATAAAAAAATTACAAATTATTCAGATATTTTTCAGTGCACGTTTTATGTTTCGTAAAGTTTATCAAAGGATTTTCTTGCAAAGAAAAAAATGTAACGTTGGAAACAACATCAAAAGAAAATTGTTGTTATCTTTGGAATTCCTTCAACCGTAATAATGATGAAATGGGACCAATGAGCTATGTAATTTATACAACAAAACAAATATTATAAAAAACACATCTGGCTATAAGTAAAAAGGTGAGATACTAGTAATTATAGACCCTATCACGTGGAAAACTTAACTCATTTATTGCTATTGACCCTTAAAAAGGTAACATCAAAAATAATAGCATCAATTTTAGAAAACAAGAACTTTTTTGGTGAAATTTTGGTAAAGCTTCTTAGTTTTAGCGTTGTATCTTCTTCTATACACTACGAAATTTTGAATTTTTAAAAAAATATTTATGCCTTTAATATTAAGAACTCAATTCCTATTTGCGAAAAATATAATTTTTAAATTAACAAAATGTCACTGTTAAGAAGTCGTAATCATTCCGTGCCTCATAATTCTTTTTATTCTATTTAAAAATCCTATTAAAACATTTCATTGAATCATTGAACGGTTATCAATAATTTTACATTAATCTAATCCATAGTTACATCGATGTTATGAAACATTTCATAATATTTATGAAAACAAATATTTAAAGTTTTCTCATACCGCAAAAAAAAAAAAAAAAATTAAAAAGTTATATTACAATAATAAAAAATCAGTAGTACTATTTTATATCAGTAGACCTCGGATTTTGCATATTTGCATATTTTTTAATAATGAAGATATCGAAATTCTGATTGGACACAAATTCGTTTCAAAGGATTTAGAATTATTTGAAGGGTTCATATTTTTTAATTTTTTGCATATTTGCATATTTTGCATATGCACGAGATATGCAAAAAATATGCAAAATATGCAAAAAATATGCAAAATATGCAAAATATGCAAAATATATGCAAAATATGCAAAA
Source organism: Musca vetustissima (assembly GCF_032173495.1). Lineage (NCBI taxonomy): Eukaryota > Metazoa > Arthropoda > Insecta > Diptera > Muscidae > Musca > Musca vetustissima. The sequence goes on from NW_026875282.1 coordinate 14,715, forward strand.
AATATGCAAAATATGCAAAATATATGCAAAATATGCAAAATATGCTAGGTCGATATGCAATAAATATGCAAAATATATGCATAAAATATGCAAAATATATGCTAAAATATGCAAAAATATGCAAAATATGCAAAAAATATGCACGGTATGCTAGGTCGATATGCGATAAATATGCAAAATATATGCAAAAAATATGCACGGTATGCTAGGTCGATATGCTATAAATATGCCAAAATATGCAAAATATGCAAAAATATGCAGAATATGCAAAACTATGCAAAATATGGAAAAATATGCAAATATATGCAAAATATGCAAAAATATGCAAAATATATGCAAAAAATGCAAAATATGCAAAAAATATGCAAAATATGCAAAAATATGCAAAATATATGCAAAATATGCAAACATATGCAAAATATGCAAACATATGCAAAATATGCAAAAAATATGAAAAATATAGGCAAAAATATGCAAAATATGTGCAAATATGAGCAACATATTTCACATATGCAATCATTTTAATCAAAAAAAAAAATTTCAGGTTAGTTTTCGAATTTGTGTGCTTTCTTTATTTTTAACCTATAGAAATCTAATTGTGCATGTATGCGTTTCATGGTTCAACTGTTAGATTTTTGGGGCATTATGAAAAATTTGCTAAATATATGTATAAAACATGCAAACATATATAACTATTATATGGCGATATACTAAAACGTGGACCGATATATCCCATTTCCAATACCAAACATCCTAGGAGTAATAATAATATATGTGCAAAATTTCAAAGTTCTATCTTTAATATTGCGACCTAGCATACCGTGCATATATTTTGCATATGTTTGCATATTTTGCATATATTTTGCATATTTCTGCATATTTTGCATATATTTTGCATTTTTTGCATATTTTGCATATTTTGCATATGATTGCATATTTTGCATATTTTTGCATATGATTGCATATTTTGCATATATTTTGCATTTTTTGCATATTTTGCATATGATTGCATATTTTGCATATTTTTGCATATTTTTGCATATTTTGCATATATTTTGCATATATTTTGAATATTTTTGCATATTTTGCATATTTGTGCATATTTTGCATATATTTTGAATATTTTTGCATTTTTTGCATATTTTGCATATGTTTGCATATTTTGCATATTTTTGCATATTTTGCATATGTTTGCATATTTTGCATATATTTTGCATATTTTGCATATTTTTGCATATTTTGCATATTTGTGCATATATTTTGAATATTTTTGCATTTTTTGCATATTTTGCATATTTTTGCATATTTTGCATATGTTTGCATATTTTGCATATATTTTGCATATTTTGCATATTTGTGCATATTTTGCATATATTTTGCATATTTTGCATATTTTTGCATATTTTGCATATTTGTGCATATTTTGCATATATTTTGAATATTTTTGCATTTTTTGCATATTTTGCATATGTTTGCATATTTTGCATATTTTGCATATGTTTGCATATTTTGCATATATTTTGCATATTTTGCATATTTTTGCATATTTTGCATATTTGTGCATATATTTTGAATATTTTTGCATTTTTTGCATATTTTGCATATTTTTGCATATTTTGCATATGTTTGCATATTTTGCATATATTTTGCATATTTTGCATATTTGTGCATATTTTGCATATTTTGCATATATTTTGCATATTTTTGCATATTTGCATATTTTTGCATATTTTGCATATTTTTGCATATTTTTGCATATTTTGCATATTTTTGCATATTTTGCATATATTTTGCATATTTTTGCATATTTTGCATATTTTTGCATATTTTGCATATTTTTGCATATTTTGCATATATTTTGAATATTTTTGCATTTTTTGCATATTTTGCATATGTTTGCATATTTTGCATATTTTTGCATATTTTGCATATGTTTGCATATTTTGCATATATTTTGCATATTTTGCATATTTTTGCATATTTTGCATATTTGTGCATATATTTTGAATATTTTTGCATTTTTTGCATATTTTGCATATATTTTTGCATATTTTGCATATTTTGCATATTTTGCATATGTTTGCATATTTTGCATATATTTTGCATATTTTGCATATTTGTGCATATTTTGCATATTTTGCATATATTTTGCATATTTTGCATATTTTTGCATATTTTGGATATTTTTGCATATTTTGCATATTTTTGCATATTTTTGCATATTTTGCATATTTTTGCATATTTTGCATATTTTGCATATATTTTGCATATTTTGCATATTTTGCATATTTTTGCATATTTTGCATATTTTTGCATATTTTGCATATTTTTGCATATTTTGCATATTTTTGCATATTTTGCATATTTTTGCATATTTTGCATATTTTTGCATATTTTGCATATCGACAATGCATATTTTGTATATTTTTTGCATATATTTATCGCATATTTTGCATATGATTGCATATTTTTCATATTTTGCATATGTTTGCATATTTTGCATATATTTTGCATATATTTTGAATATTTTTGCATATTTTGCATATTTGTGCATATTTTGTCTTATTTTGAATATTTTTGCATTTTTTTATTTTGCATATTTTGCATATTTTTGCATATTTTGCATATATTTTGCATATATTTTGCATATTTTTGCATATTTTGCATATGTTTGCATATTTTGCATATTTTTGCATATTTTGCATATGTTTGCATATATTTTGCATATATTTTGCATATTTTGCATATTTTTGCATATTTTGCATATTTTTGCATATTTTTGCATATTTTGCATATTTTTGCATATTTTGCATATTTTTGCATATTTTGCATATTTTTGCATATTTTGCATATCGACAATGCATATTTTGTATATTTTTTGCATATATTTATCGCATATCGACCTAGCATACCGTGCATATTTTGCATATTTTTGCATATTTTGCATATTTTTTGCATATTTTGCATATTTTTTGCATATTTTGCATATTTTTTGCATATTTTGCATATTTTTTGCATATTTTGCATATTTTTTGCATATTTTGCATATTTTTTGCATATATTTTGCATATTTTTGCATATTTTGCATATTTTTTGCATATTTTGCATATTTTTTGCATATTTTGCATATTTTTTGCATATTTTGCATATTTTTTGCATATTTTGCATATTTTTTGCATATTTTGCATATTTTTTGCATATATTTTGCATATTTTTTGCATATATTTTGCATATTTTTTGCATATTTTTTGCATATTTTTGACATGACCCCAAATATCGATCAATTAAAGCATGAAACGCCTAAATACAAAATTTGAGTCCAATCGGATAAAGCATAAAAAATATGCAAAAATCCGAGGTCTATATATCAGTAATGAAACTATTTCATGACAACAATGAAAACTAAAAACTTGGCAATTTCATTGCATTCATGAAAATGTTTCATTGAATTTAGGATATTTTTTAATTGGAGGAATAAAAATATGTTTGATTTTCTGCTTAATAGAACTCTTGAGGTTCCGCCGATTATGTCATCGATAAGTCTATTAATCGGTACCTAAACTATTACCTATCGTCATCAAAGAAGAACGATCCGTAAGGAAGAAGAAGCAGAAAGATAAAATACATTGCCGCAAAACCATTGGGAATTGTTTTAAAAAGAAATAAAACATTAATTCAGACCGCCAGGGTCTTTTAAATTAAGCAAGTGTTTTATTTTAACCAACCACCACCAGTTCCTAATTAGCAACACATAAGAATCGCCTGTATAATTGTTGTGTTGTCGTTTATTGCTGTTCGCCTTTGTGCAACAAATACTTCCGGCTCTAAATCTACTCTGTATATTTAGAGCCCCTACAAGTCCATACACCTGTATCGGAACTTGTACAAGAACTCAGTGAAACATTTATTAATAAGATGAACAATTATTCAAAATAAAATGCATTTAAAATAAAAAAATGATTTAAGATAAAAAATGATTAAACAGACGTATTGGTTTGATAACAAATTCCATCACATTAACGAAACGTGGTTTAATGCAGAAGAATCTGTTGTCAGTGTTTGAAGATCTTTTTTCGGTTCGTTCTGCAAATGGAACAACTAAGGTCATTCATTCAGTTCCATAATTCCTTTTAGTTAGCAATTAATCGGCTGAAGAACAATAAAGCATTAGGTGCCGATGGATTACCAGCCGAACTATTCAAGACCTGTGGTCAGATGCTGTTTAGGAGCATGTACCAACTGATTAGTACAATATGGCTAGAGGAATGCATGTCCAATGAATGGAACTTCGGTATCCTGTGTTCCGTGCACAAAAAAGGAGACAAGACGATATGTGCCAACCATAGAGGTATATGTCTTCTTCCCATCGCATATAAAGTGCTATCCAGCGTGCTATGTGAACGACTGAAGCCAATTGACAATGGGAGTATTGTACCATACCAATGCGGCTTTAGACCTGGCAAATCCACCATTGAACAGAATTTCACTCTGCGCCAGATCCTGGAAAAGACCCACGAAAAAAAAACACCGACACATTCTACCTATACGTCGACTATAACGCCGCATTTGACAGCCCTATCCGCTCAGAGGTGTTTAAAACCATGTCTGCGTTCGGCATTCCTGCAAAACTAATACGGCTATGCAGGTTATCTCTAAGTGGCACAAGGTCAGCAGTTAAAGTCGGAAAGGATTTCTCGGAGCCCTTCAATACCGAAAGAGGATTCAGTCAAGGTGAACGTCGTATGACCTGTTTTACATTCTGCTGGAAAAGGCAGATACGAGATGCAAATGTGAACAGAAATGACATTCTGTAAATCAAACAGCATATGTTACTCGCCTACGCCGACGATATCGATATAATGGGTCGAACATTACGAGCGGTAACAGACACGTATGAACGAATTGAGAAGGAGTCTATCAAAGTGGGACTGGTAGTAAATGGCGAAAAGACCAAGCTGATGGTATCGACGTGCAAGACGTCCAGTAGACTCGGACCAACTGTGGAACTTGAAAACTACAACTTCGTGATAGTGAATGATTTTATATACCTTGGTACCGCCATGAACAAAACTAATAATATCAGCTTTGAAATCCGAAGGAGAATAGTGTTGGCCAACAGATGCTACTGTGGTCTGAGTAAGTAACTCAAAAGCTAGGCAACCTCTCTCCAGACCAAACTCACACTCTACAAGACGCTTATATTACCCGTGCTGCAAGCAGATGAGGTAGCTCTTGGAGTGTTTGAGAGAAAAATTCTACGAAAGATCTATGGGCCGATCTCCGTCTACTGTGAATATCCTCGTCGAATGAACCATGAGCTATACTATCTATTCTCGGACATCGACATAGTCAGACGTATCGAGCTGCAGAGACTACGTTGGCTAGGTTATGTTGTGAATGGAAATGGAATGGAATCCGATAGAAAAATTAAGCAGAAGGCAACATCTCGGAACATGGTCTTTCAAAGATCATGTTTCGCACGCACAAGACGGGCGTGCTTGGAAATCTTTTTTAAGCTCGGCTATTGAAAATATTCAAGCAATACCTTGAATGACAATTCTTGTGGATAGAAATATGTGAGCTGATGATGTCGATAGAAATATGTGAAATGTCTATCCAAACAGAAGAAATTTGAACGATTGGTGTCAAAGGAACGATGTGAAATAAATAAAAAAAATACAAATTAAACAACTAGAGCAAACAGAGCCAGATGCGAAATATTTCAGTTTAAATATGGAAAATTTGAGTTGTTGGAACTAAATGAATGAGAGATCTAGACGAAAAAGATGAAAGTTGAACGATTGGTGAATGAATGAAAAGAAAAAGAACGACTGGAGAGAATTGGACGAATGAAAAAACTGGATTTGGAACCGATCGTTTCATTTGCGAAAGAGTTCATTTGAATTAGTTTGTTCCGAAACAATATTGACCTGAGAGGACTGTGCTCGATAACCCTGTTACAAAATATTTCAGTTGAAATAGTTTGTTCCGATGGAAATATTTGAGTTGGTGGAACTAAATGAACGAGAGATCTAGACGAACAAGAAAAGTTGAACGATTGAAACAAGTCTTACTAGATGAAAAGCTGGACCTAATACCGATCTTCCTTTTGCGAAATACTTAATTTTAATTAGTTTGTTCCGAAAAGATAATGATCAGAGCGGATTGTACTCTATAACCCTGTTAGCATGGTTATAGCGTCTATATTTAGGGATATGCATGAAATGAATGTCCTTGAATATCTTTAAAAATAAAATATAAGGCTACAAGTTCACAGCAATATTGGATTGTTTATGCGATGATTTAACCGAAAAACGAGAGAGAACCATGAATTGAACAGTGAATATATGCCAAAGGTTTTCAGTTTTGCCGATATGAGATGGTAGCGAATACAGGACCTGAAGTCCTATCTCTAGGCCTATTATGTAACCTTTTAAAAAGTCATAGTGATCCAGATCTGTGTTATATTTATAGGGAACAGAAACAAATATTTGAATAAATACAAATTCAAAATATGAAACCTCCTTGGGGCAATTTAATAAATGGATAACTTCCCACTGTTAGACACTTTCTACCAACCCATTTGGAAAAACATCAGCAAAATACAAACTTTTCTACCACATACAATTGCGGGTAGGACATTTCGACAGAATCCTCCATAAGTTAATTTCATATTCTAGTCCTTCCTTTCAAAATATATTTTCAAAGCATTTCATAACATTTTGAAGGCACTGAGAGTACAACGGCAAAATTAACGAACGGACGAACAAAAAAGGGTAAATTTTTGTTAACACAAAAATATATATGTACATATATAATACGCTAATAAAAATGTGTCTATACGAACACACACAGACACACATAATATACGCTAGTTCATTTTATACAGAATGCCATGTCAGCAAATAAGCAGAAAATAAAAATGCTAACCAGGACTTTTTTAATGAAAATTAAGTTACTTTCAAGCAGAGACCACAAAATGGCTGCTCCGGCAGAATATAATTTAAAGGTTAGAGAGTTAGAGAAGGTAGTATAGGGAGTGAGTATGTATGTATGAAAGGAAGATACTTATATTAACATGTTGGGTAGTAAACATAATTGAAGTTAAAGCAATGACGATAATGCCTTTTTTGAAGGAAAATTATATAGTTTTGAATTTTTGAGTGCGATAGTTTTTAATTTCTCTTTGAATTGAAATAAAAAGGAAATAATGAATGAAATATGGTAACAAATAATGACCAAACAATTAATTATATGTAGATGCTGTAGTTAGAAAATATAGATAACCACAGTCATAAGGCTAATAAGGGAATATACACTTTGATACCCTACAACAGTGCCTCATCGAAATATCGGCTTTTGATCGCCTGAATCATTGCATCAAATCCGTGTTAGACAATTTTGAAGTCGATTTATAAATGTTCGTCCGTTCGTCAAGTAGTTGTGTAATATAACTTCCAAAGAGAGTAAATGATATGATCGAAGTTCGTAGATATGGAATATCGGTCGATTCTTTCAAATAACTTGTCCAACATAGTGGTGAAAATGTACCTATGTCCGAAAATAGGGAAGAAACATATTCTTGCACCTCCCCCACACGGTGTAAAAATTTATACATTTTATATAAAGTAAATTAATACTTCAGGTTTAATTCAAATGAAGTATCTGATTTGACTCATCGTAATACTTTTATCAAGAAATACATTAAATCTGAAGAGGAGTTCGGGCCGAATTTTGTATATCCTTTATCATGAGGTGGATATTGTAAATAGGTATGGCTATGATATAGTAAATTTTTGGTAAGAAGATTTGACAACTAACGATAAGCCATATATGGGACCTAGTCCGATTATTGTGAGTATATTGATAATTGTTGATATCGAGATTGCGTAGAAACCCAATGAGGATTTGAGCTACTAAATTGCTGTCCAAACTTTCCAAAACACTGAAATTGGGAAAGTTTCACTATATGAGGACTACCCAAAAAAGTGGACCAAAATTTATTATAGAAAGATTTTCTACATATTCCATGGACCGACATATATCTTACTGACAGGCAAACAAACGGTCTTGGCAAAATCGGCACAGAATTTTATTCCGATCAAGAATATATATGGGGTCTCAGAAATATATATCTCGATGAATTGATAGATAAATTTTATTTCTTCTACACCTTATTGTGTAGGTTATGAATATACTATTAAGTAATCGGAAAAAAAGTGAAAAGATAAATCCAATCCGACTGTACACAATATTGCCAGAGAAGACCTGCTGAAAAAATTTGAACGCGTCATGTGAAGCAAGATGGAGAAACGTCATGGCATGAGGTGGGATAGAAAGTAATGAAATCGTGGGGGGCTGAAAAAAAATATTATAAATAAAGAAGAATATTTAATGAATTTGCAGAGCCATCTTTCCGAATATTAAAATAATGCAGTACTAAGTCCTCCCCCTGGTTAACAGGAGAATAAAAGACCTCGTCTCCAGATTCACTCCAGTAGATGAGCGAATTGCTATAATCCGCATAAAAGCCAAGTTCTTCAAAGACATATTTTATGAGCGCCTAGAAACAGCATATGATCGCTGCCCTGGCCATGACATTAAAATTCTGCTAGGAGATTTTAATGCAAAAATCGGAAGGGAAAATATCTTTGGCCTCACCGTCGGAAAATTCAGCCTTCATGAAGAAACATCCGACAACGGCATGAGGTTGATTGACTTCGCGGCAGCAAAAACATGGTAGTTAGCAGCACCGGATTCAAGCATCTCGATATACACAAGGCCACCTGGATTTCTCCTGATCAAGCAAACAGAAATAAAATTGATCATGTTGTGGTAACTGGAAGGCATTCATCCAGTGTATTAGACGTTCGATCGATCCGAGGAACGAATATCGATTCGAATCACTACTAATGTTAATGTTGCAGCAAATGTGAGATCTAATTTAACACGGAAACTGGACGTCGAACAGCCTACTCCGCTCAACTAACCCACCTGCTTGACGAAAGTACTTCTTGTCCCGATAATAGTATAGAAGCACAATGGCAAAGAATTGCCCACTCCCTAAAAAACTGCAGCAAAAGCAACATGGTACGATCAGGAGTGTCGTTATGCTACTGAAGTGAAAAACGCAGAGTATAGGGCAACCCTGCAGACAGTAGTAACACGTAATGTGATGGAGAATTATCGGAAGAAAAGGAGAGAGGAGAAACGTGTTTTCAGAAAAAAGAAGAAGAAAAACATGAGCGTGAGCAAATCGAGATGTACAGGAGTCAGAATGAAGGTTTTGGTGCAGGCACATCCTCCTGTAGAGATGAAGAAGGAAACCTGGTGACAGATACAGATAGCGTGTTGAGGATCTGGAAGGAGCATTTTGAAAAGCTTCTAGTATCAAATAGTGGCGGTGAAGAAGATACCCCAGAACCAATAAGAGATGATGGTATAGAGTGTATACCACCTACCCAAGATGAGGTCATAAAACCAATTACCAGCCGAACTATTCAAGACTGGTGATCAGATGCTGGTCAGGAGCATGCACCAACTGATTAGTATAATTTGGCTAGAGGAATATATGCCCAATGATTGGAACCTCAGCATCCTGTGTACCGTGACCAAAAAAAGGAGACAAGGCGATATGTGCCAACTATAGAGGAATTAGCCTACTTCCCATCGAATATAAAATGCTATCCAGTGTGCTGTGTGAACGATTGAAAACAATGGTCAATGACATTATTGGACCATACCAATGTGACTTCCGACTTGACCAGATTTTTACTCTGCGTCAAATCCTGGAAAAGACGAAAAACGACACATACCACCTATTTGTCGACTATAAAGCCACATTCGACAGCCCTATCCGTTCAGAGGTGTTTAAAGCCATGTCTACGTTCGGGATTCCTGTGATCTGATTAACATCCTGCTGGAAAATGTCATACGAAACGCAAAGGTGAACAGAAATGGCACTCTGTACACCAAACAACACATGTAACTCGCCTACGCCGATGACATCGATATATTGCGTTACCACCACAAAGGGGTCTACGATCCGAAACGACCCGAGTCTTACTCGGCCAACGTTTGTTACCTCAGCCCGTTGTGTAAAACCAATAGGGCTGCTACAAAAACAACATCGATAAAATGGGACCTTTGAACAAAGTGGGTCTGGCAGTAAACGGCTAGGAAATCAAGCCGATGGTATCAACACGCAAGACGTCCAGTAGACTCGTAACAACTGTGGAACATGAAAAATACAGCTTCGAGATAGTGAACGATTTTATATACCTTGGTACCACCATAAACAAAACTTTAGGTTTGAAATTCGGAGAAGGATAGTGAAGACCGACATATGCTACTATGGTCTATGTAAGCAGTTTAGAAACAAGACCACCTCCCGCCAGACCAAACTCACACTTTACAAGACGATCATACAACCCGTTCTGTTTTTTGGATCTGAAGCATGGGTACTTGCGCAGGAAGATGAGGAAGCTCTTGGAGTGTTTGAGAGAAAAATTCTCCGAAAGATGTACGGGCCGATCTGCGTCGACGATTAATATCGCGGTCGGATGAACGATGACCTATACAATGTATTCTCGGAAATCGGCATTGTCAGACGTATCTAGCTGTAGCGACTACGTTGGCTATGTCATGTTGTGAAAATGGATGAGAATATCCCAACTCAATGGATGAGAATACCCCAACTCCGATGGGAAGTTCAAGTAGACGACAACATCTCGGAATATGGTCTTTCACATTGGATGAAATGCACACATGACCGACGCGCTTGGAAATCTTTTTAAAGCTCGGCTTATGTAACGACCGTTCTGTCACAAACCTTCTATGTAAGTAACATCGTTTAAATGTCGTCTCATAATATACGAAGTATTAAAACCATTCGTAGTCCGCAATAGTTTTCAACCGAGCTAACTTGAGCTTATTGGAGTTGCTTTTGTCTTATTTATCTTATTTTTTTTTTAATTTTATTGCTCAAAGTAAAAAATGTTGTCATTTATGTAAGTTAGGGTAGTTGAATTTGTTATAGTGCAATGTGTTTTTTAAAACTACCTCACTGGCAAAAATAGAACAAATTAAACAAATTTTAAAGAATATTACCCACCATTTATAGGCAAGGCAAACATTGTGCCATCCTTTAAACATTCATTATTAACATTGGTATCGCTAGCACCAGTAGGTTGGGTTGCTGTGAAATGGTTGTCCTGTTATTTAACCAAGGAGTTGCTTAGCTAGAACCATCATTGAAAGGTAACTAACCATTAATGGAAGAAGGCAAGCGACGACTAGGCGATGATAGTGAGGACGACGGATGGCTTTCAACAGCTAACGAAAGCAAACGAAATTAGTAATAATAACTACCTAATGAAGACGATGCGATGCGGTGCGTGTGGCCATGTTTGTGTCACAGTTATGGCTTTCCTTCTTCACTTCGTCGCTGCTGTCCCCCGGTTCTTCTCTGGCGACTTTATTATTACTCTTTTGTGTATTCTAATTTAAAGTGAAATATTTACTATCACCTTTTTGCTGTGTGTGAATTGTTTTTTCTTTTCGTTATTCTGGGGGAATGGGTGGGCAAACAACAATTTGTATTAATTGGAAAATATCGTTCACGAATGAGAAGACGAAGAACGGGCACAATTTAAAACGAATTTCTCAAAAAAGAAAATTTTTAATGTTGACATAAATTGTAGTTAAGTTTCTGCCCTGTGGGGGAAATGAAGAAAATATTTTATTTATTTTGGTAGGAAATTTGGAATGGGGGTAGTAGAATTGAAAGACTGAAATGAGGATAGGCTATAAACGAAAATTTAACTTTTAAAGTGGTAGAGTTGTAATTTAAAATATATGCAATCTTAGGGAGGGGATATTAAAGTACATTTTTATTTTTGGTAGCCAAGGACTCTAACCAGGTATTTACATTCAAAAACATTTTTGTAACAGGGATTTTTTAAAGGAATATTTTTTAAGGAACCTTAGACCAATAAAGGACTATTAGACCAATAATCGTCAATTGTTTAAAGAATATTTTTCAAGGACTAGCATTTCCTCTAGCGTGGATATTTTAAATAATATTTTTTCAAGGACTCTTAGACCAATAAGCGTGGATTTTTTAAAGAATATTTTTTCAAGGACTCTTAGACCAATAAGCGTGGATTTTTTAAAGAATATTTTTTCAAGGACTCTTAGATCAATAAGCGTGGATTTTTTAAAGAATATTTTTTTAAGGACCCTTAGACCAATACACGTGAATTTTTTAAAGAATATTTTTTCATGGACTATTAGACCAATAAGCATGGATTTTTTAAATAATATTTTTTCAAGGACTCTTAGACCAATAAGCGTGGATTTTTTATAGAATATTTTTTCAAGGACTCTTAGAGTAATAAGCGTGGATTTTTAAAGAATATTTTTTCAAGGACTCTTAGTGCAATAAGCGTGGATTTTTTAAAGAATATTTTTTCCAGGACTCTTAGAGTAATAAGCGTGGATTTTTTAAAGAATATTTTTTCAAGGACTCTTAGACCAATAAGTGTGGATTTTTTAAAGAATATTTTTTCAAGGACTCTTAGACCAATAAGTGTGGATTTTTTAAAGAATATTTTTTCAAGGACTCTTAGACCAATAAGTGTGGATTTTTTAAAGAATATTTTTTCAAGGACTCTTAGACCAATAAGTGTGGATTTTTTAAAGAATATTTTTTCAAGGACTCTTAGACCAATAAGTGTGGATTTTTTAAAGAATATTTTTTCAAGGACTCTTAGACCAATAAGTGTGTATTTTTTAAAGAATATTTTTTCAAGGACTCTTAGACCAATAAGTGTGGATTTTTTAAAGAATATTTTTAATTTTAATTTTAAAAATCCACATAAGCAGAAAAGAAGAATAATGAACAAAATGTACTCTTAACCATCCTTGCAACAACAACATTAATGAAGGAAAACAGGAAAATTGTGACAACTTCGAATAGATGTCCTGTGGTGAGAGTAAGCCATAGAACAAACTGTGAAGATCTAATGATTGCTGATGCCACAATGGAGTTAATAATAAAAAAATAATCGTAAATAACAAAGAAATTTGCAACGAGCCATAAAGTGCTCCACACATTTGATGATAAAACACAACGACAACATTAATTATTTTTTGCTATAAATTACACTATTAATTTTATGTCATACTAATACAGAACACTTACATACACACCACACATTAACACTACTTAACATTTGAGCTTTTGAAAAATAAAAAAAACAGATTAGTTCGCTCGCTTCAGTTAAACATTCTCGAGTCATGTTCTGTGTCGATAAAATGTATGCTAACAAAATTGACACTAAATTTGTGACCCCATATAACTACTATATCATATAAAATTAATTGTAACATAAAATATGTGTGTGTATGGTATGCGAATTTACATAAATAATTATTGAAGCAAAACATAATGTAATTATTGTGGCCATATTAGTTTTGGGAAATGTGTGTTATTGTTAGTATAGTTTGGCATCCGGTTTGGCAGGATTGTGGTTTTTTTACACGCACATAAATTAAATGAATAATAAAAACAAATAATAACATTATTTGTTACACGAATAGCGAAAAATAATAACATGTAACATGTTTTTATGGCCTCCACCACGAGGTGGACATTGAAAATTGTTATGATGGGGTTGGGGTCCTCATATGGGTTCTACACTAAAAGATGTACTTTCATATCATATTGCCTGCTAGGAAGTTTTTTTCACTCTGAGAAAATGAAATACCGAATTACGAAAATTTAAATTGAAAATTTAGGCTAGGAAGTTTTGCCGGACAGACGTTTTTATGACTTCCACCACGAGGTGGACATTGAAAATAGCTATGATCGGGACGGGGTCCCCATATGGGTTCTGACTAAAAGATGTACCTTTATATCATATTACCTGCCAGGACGTTTTTTACACTCTGAGAAAATTAAATACCGAATTACGAAAATTTAAATTGAAAATTTAGGCTAGAAAGTTTTTGTGCCTCTGAAAAAATTTGTCGAAAAAGGGTCGGAATGTTTATATGTGGGCTATGTCAAAACTTATACCAATATTGAAAATATTTCCAAGAAGATTTTTTTGTCCACTTCGGTTGGAAAAGGCTACCTCCTTCAATATATGAGATGGCACCTTTAAATGGAGGCTACGTTTATCCACAAAGACCACGTTTATCCACAAAGACCACAGACAAATTGAAAAACGTGTATAGGATCATCCAAATACCACCAAGGACAAGACCTCGAAAAATACCCAAAATTTATCGGGCTATACCAAAACGGGGATCAATCCTGATAATTTTGAGTATTAAAATTGGCATCCAATCGGAATACAAATTACAGTCAATTCGGATGAGCTATACCAATTCGGCTGAAAAATGTTGTATGAATCTGGGGTCAATATATATCGTTTATAATATGGAAATGTTCTATATAATGATAACCTAAATATCGGAAATTGGGGTGTACCGTTATATGGAGGCTACCGTGAAAGTTGGTCAATATTAATAACTTGTGGTGCAGACATGTGCTATAAAATCCGAACCCAAAATACCCAACTATAGCCAATTCGAGTGAAAAACGTGTCCAAAATCCCCTAAATGCCGAATATTTGGGAGTAGTATATATACTTTATGGATTCTCCGGTGTATATTTCGAGGTGTTGCAAACGGAATGACAAATTTAATATACACATATAATAAAGCGGAACACATGTATAGCTCCCATATATACCAAAAATTTGACCTACATTAAATATTTTTGAGTATAAGTTAAAACATGGACATATATTGAAAATTATTTGTGTTTCTTTGGTTGGAAAATGCTGCTAGAACGATCCAAATACCTAAAACGGATTGAGATCCTGGAGACCCGTGGTTAACATTTTCCGCGAATACTGAAAATATGCGGTATGTGCAACTTAACGACCGATATGTGCAACTTTTTGTGCCTAAAATTGAAAATTATTTGTGTTTCTTTGGTTGGAAAATGCTGCTAGAACGATCCAAATACCTAAAACGGATTGAGATCCTGGATACCCATGGTTAACATTTTCCGCGAATACTGAAAATATGCGGTATACTAAACGTCGACCGATATGTGTAACTTTTTGTACCTAAAATTCAAGACTAAGTGCTGCCTGGCGCCATCTGTAATTTCCATTGAAAAGATGAAAATTTTTGTAGAACCTTCGACGTGGATTCACACGACAAGATTGCATCGATTAAGAATCATTATGGCTTAACGATCGACTGAATACATTAACCAGATTTGGTCCCGAAGGTAGTTCAGTGAACTGATAATCCAACATCGTTATGTGACTTAGAGAGATAGGAATAGTTTGGAAAAACACAGGGCCTTTCAAGACAAGTACTTAGCTGGCTTGTGACAGAACTTACGTTCCATAAGCCGAGCTTAGAAAAGATTTCCAGGCGTGTCGGTCTTTTACTCAGTTTTTCCAATTTGAAAGACCATATTCGGCGATGTTACCTTCCACTTGATCTTTCCATCTTATTCCAGGCCTTCCCCCTCTGCGTGAACCATCCGTTGGTTCGCTTTTATATGCTTTCGGGGCTGGGGCATCTTCATCCCTTCTCACAACATGACTTAGCCAACGTAGTCGCTGCAGCTCAATACTTCTAACATGGTACAACTCATGGTTCATTCGACGAATTTTTCTCTCAAACACTCCAAGAACTGCCTCAACTGCTTGCGCAAGTACCCATGCTACAGATCCATATAACAGCACGGGTAGTTGGTAGAATTTTCGGGCCTCATTCTGACTCCAGTACATCTCGATTTGCTATCGCCCACGTTTTTTTTACTCTTTCTTCTTTTTTCTGAAAATACGTTTATCCTCTCTCCTTTTCTCCCGATCGTTCTCTGTCGCTTTACGTGTTGCTACTGTCCGCAGGGTTGCCCTATACGCTGCTTTTTTCATACCAGTAGCATTACGACACTCCTGATCGTACCTCGGATTTCTTGATGGTGGTCTTTGGTACCCAAGTGTTGCTTTTGCTGCAGTTTGTAGGGAGTGGGTAATTCTTTGCCATTGTGTTTCTATATTACTATCGGGACAAGGGGTGCTTTCGCCAAGCAGTTGGGTAAGTTGAGCGGAGTAGGCTTCTGCTATCTGTTGTGTTTGCAGCTTTTCGATGTAAAATTTCCGTATTAAATTAGATCACATCTTTGCTGCTACATTAAGACGGGTGCGTATCTTGGCTGCCACAAGGTAATGGTCCCAATCGATATTCGCTCCCCAGATCGATCGGACGTCTAAAAACACTGGATGAATGCTTTTCGTCTATCACAACTTGATCGATTTGATTTCTTGTTGTTCGATCGGGAGAAGTTCAAGTGGTCTTGTGTATATCGAAATGCTTGAATCTGGTGCTGCTAACTACCACGTTTTTTGCTGCCGCCACATCAATCAACCTCATGCCGTTGTCTGATGTTTCTTCATGGAGGCTGAATTTTCCGACGGTGGGGCCAAAGATATTTTCTTTTCCGATTTTTGCATTAAAATCTCCGAGCAGAATTTTTATTCCTACACATCGGTTCAAAACCGTATATTTAGGACGACTCAATTGGAATAGAAAAAAGTGTCTCGACAATTGGTTTGGACACATGAAAATGTGTAAAAAATCATTTTAGATAATTTCTGGAAAAACAACAAAACCATTTTTGATAATCAATATTCATTTTTTCAGAATAAAACCAGAAATATATAGTAACGCTCTTAATATTACATCAACACACACATGTGATGGAACACACCCAATAAAGATTACATCCAATGTTTTTTTTACGTATTCCATATATAACATTTTAACCCCATGTCAGTAATTCAATCGGTAAATGTAAAAAAAAAAATCATTGATAGCATGCATTACGAATTTTAAAGTGGCAACCGGGTAGGCAGACAGACAGGCATGGCAAAAACAGTAGCAAACCAGTTGACATGATGCTGGCCCGAACCCAACTCCAAGTTGATAGACAAAAAAACCAGAACAGACAGTGTGGGGATAATCTCAACACCAATGGAGCAGCACTGCAAATACACATTTGTTGGAAACTTGACTAAATTGGCATAGATAATTTTAGCAACAACACCAACAGCAAGTGCGAAAATGCGAATAATTAAATGAAATGCGTGTTTTTTCTTCGTTTGTCAGTTTGTCACAAACAATTCGCATGCAAATCAACATTATTTTGTTTTGGTATATGTATTGGAAATGTCACATAGATATATATACAAATATTTGTGTTGAAATTTTATAGCTGTGAAAATGGGTACATGTTGTGGGTATTTCGATTAAATGGAGTTATGGAGGAAATTGATTGCATGGCTAATGCAATTTAATGAACAAATATTGATAAAAATCACATCACAAGACATTTTAGAATCAAAATTAAAAAATGTGTTATATTTGAACTACATAAAGTACTATACGAGGTATGTTATATATATTTCTGGTCTGATAATGAAAACGACAGCATATTCCCACCACGCAATATTAATTGATGTGAGGGAATAAAATCAAATTGATTATGTTGTGATAGAAGGAAGGCATTCATCTAGTTTTTTATACGATCGATCCGAGGAGCGAATTCGGACCTTTACCTTGTGGCGGCCAAGGTTCGCACCCGTCTTAATGTAGCAGCAAAGGTGCGATCTAATTTAAAACGGAAACTGGACGTAAGCACTCCTTGTCCCGATAATAATATATAAGCACAATGGCAAAAAATTGCCTACTGCCTAAAAACTGCAGCAAAAGCAATACCTCGATATCAAAAACCACCATCAAGAAACCCATGGTATGATCAGAAGAGTCGATGGAGAATTATCGGGAGAAAAGGAGAGAGGAGAAACGTATTTTCAGAAAAAAGAAGAAAGAACAAGAAAAACGTTAGCGTGAGTAAATCGAGATGTAGAGGAGTCAGAATAAAGTCCGGAAATTTTACCAACGAGTAAAACACCAAACCGAAGACTTTGGTGTATGCACATTCTCTTGTAGAGATGAAAAAGGAAACCTGGTGACAGATACAGACAGCGTGTTGAGGATCTGGAAGGAGCATTTTGAAAAGCATCTGGTATCAAATAGTGGTGGTGAAGAAAATATACCAGAACCAATTAGAGATGACGGTATAGAGTGTATACCACCTAGCCAAGATGAGGTCAGCAATTGATCGACTGAAGAACAATAAAGCAGCAGGAGCCGATGGATTACCAGCCGAACTATTTAAGACCGATGTATTCCGATGGCGGCCAGGAGCATGCACCAGCTGATTAGCACAATTTGGCTGGAGGATGCATGCCTAATGATTGTAACCTCAGCCTCATGTATCCCGTGCACAAAAAAGAAGACAAGAGGATATGTGCCAACTATAAAGGAATAAGTCTCCTTCCCATCGCATATAAAATGATATCCAGCTTGCTGTATGAACGACTGAAGCCAATTGGCAATGACATTATTCGACCATACCAATGCGGCTTCAGGTCTGGCATATCCACCATTGAACAGATTTTCACTCTGCACTAAATCCTGGAAAAGAACCATGAAAAACACATCGACACATTCCACTTATTCGTCGACTATGAAGCGGCATTCGACAGCCTTATCCGGTGAGAGGTGTTCAAAGCCATGTCTGCGTTCGGCATTCCTGCAAAACTTCCTGCATCATCCTGCTGGGAAAGGGCCATTAGAGACGCAAAGGTGAACTGAAATGGCACTCTGTACACCAAACAAGACATGTTACTCGCCTACGCCGATGACATCGATATAATGGGTCGAACATTGCGAGCGGTAACAGCCCACCTTTAAACAAATTAAGAAGGAGTCTGCCAATGTGGGTCTGGCAGTAAACGGCGAGAAGTCCAAGCTGATGGTATCAATGCGCAAGACGTCCAGTAGACTCGGACCAACTGTGGAACTTGAAAACTACAGTTTCTATATACCTTGGTGCTGACATACATAAAATTAATGACATCAGTTTTGAAATTCAGAGAATGATATTGTAGGTCAACAGATGCTACTTCGGTCTAAGTAAGCAGTTTAGAAAAAAGGCCACCTCCCGTCAGACCAAACTCACACTCTAAAAGACGCTGATACTACCCGTGCTGTTATATGGACCTGAAGCATGAGTACTTACGCAAGATGAGGCAGCTTTTGGAGTGTTTGAGAGAAAAATTCTCCGAAAGATCGGCAAATATATCTGCGTTGACGGTGAATGTCATCGTTGAATGAACCATGTGTTGTACCATCTATTCTCCAACATCGACATTGTCGGACGTATCGAGCTTCAGCGACTACGTTGGCTAGGTCATGTTGTGAGAATGGATGAAGATGCCTCAGGTCAAAAGGCATATAAAAGTCAACCAGCTGATGGTTAACGCAGAAGGGGAAGGCCAAGATTTAGATGCAAAGATCAAGTGAAAGACAACATTGTCAAACTTGGTCTTTTAAATTGGAAAAACTGCGCAAAAGACCGACGCGCCTGGAACTCTTTTTTAAACTTGGCTTATGGAATAAAAGAACAATTTCAATATCGGTCCATGCTACGCCATAGCTTCCACACAAATTTCCCATTCCATTTTAGATGATAGGATAGATGCAGGATAGGATCATGAAAATATCCTAGACGCATTAACCCTTCGAAGTGGGATTAGTTCAAGGCTTCGTAATAGTCTCTATTTTGACGTTCTGTCCTTTTGTATAAAATCCTCAAAATAAAATTTTATGCGTTCGTCCATGGAGGCAGTACCAATATTGATTACATTGTGTAGGAATTCAATATAGCTCACTTTCGAACCTAACATTTTTGCATCACAATACCTTGCTGGTATAATTATAACAGGAAGGTATCTGTAGGTATCATTATATTGGCCTAAGCCTTAAATTCGGGTCGATATTGTTCATTCTTGAACTTCATGTTCTAGTTTTTTTTTTATCTCGATATCCTCCGAATATAGAATTATAACAACAGATGCATAACTCGACAGAATCATCTTAGTATTCCATACATTCTAGTACAGAATATCCCAAACCCAAAACGCCGAACAAATCAGTCAACGATTTTAATATAAAAAGGGGGTTATATGAGGACTACTCCTAAAAGGAGGAGGATATTAATAATTTTTGATAGGGAGTTTTGCTACCATATACGACTACTAAATACCAAATTACAGCGAAATCGATTGAAAAACGCGCTTAAGAACGCCAAAATACATAAAATAAGTGGGTTCCGTTATAGGGGGGCTACAAGAAAAAGTGGACCTATATTTATAGTAAATAAAATTTGGTACCCAATAAGAACTTAAAGTACTTAATTTCAGCAAATTCGGTTGAAAAAACGCGCTCAAGAACCCAAAAATACCGTATCTTGGGGGTACAGTTAATATGGGGACTACAATAAAAAGTGGATCGATATTTATAATTTTTAGTGGAAAAAATGTACCAAATTTCAGCGAATTTGGTTGAAAAACGCGCTCAACAACCACAAAATTACGAAGATTGGGGGTACCCTTATATGGGGGCTACCAGAAAAAGTGGAACGATATTTATAATTATACCCTTCACCACACTGTGGTACATGGTATTATGTCTTTGTGCATATGTTTGAAACAGGCAAAAGGAAACGAGATAGATATGGGAGCTATATCAGATTTAGATATAGCTCCCACATATATTTTTGTACGATTTAATGTAAATGGTGCACCAAAGTCCCTATATATCCTTCGAATTGCATGAAATTAGGCATAGAGTACTGAATTAGGTCCAGAATGACGTGTGCTATGTTTCGTGAAAATCGGTTCAGATTTAGCTATAGCCCCCATATATAGTTTTGTCCGATTTTAGGTAAATGGTGCACCAAAGGCCCTATATACCTTTCGATTTGCATGAAATTTAGCACAGTGTACTGAACAAGGTCCAGAATGATGTGTGTTAAGTTTCGTGAAAATCGGTTCAGATTTAGGTATAGCTACAATATATATTTTCGTCCGATTTAATGTAAATTGTGCACTTTAGAACCAAAGATTGGCCGACCCGCACACAATTTTGTACAATGTACTGAAGTTACAATAACCTTTCGAGTGTCAAGTTTTCTTGAAATTGGTTCAGATTTACATATAGCTCCTATATATACTTTCGTCCTATTTTTAGTAAAAAAACGTACTGAAATTAATATAAATTAATCTCGGGCAAGTTTCCTTGAAATCGATTCAGATTTAGATATAGCATAGCTTCCATATATAATTTCGACCTATTCATGTTGATTGTAAACCAAATAATCAATGGGTGCTTGATTGATATTACATTTTAAACAGTGAAGCATACCAAACTGCGCGCGTAAAGTTTGCTTAAAATCTATTTACAAAGTATAGAATAGACTGCAGAAAGACATCTGTAAGGATTGATTATAGTTGGTTTACTTATAGATAAAGATCGCATTTTAAGGTTGGCTCAATTTCATGTCAATGTTCCTTCGAAAAGACGACATCTGTAAAGATGCATTAGCAGAATATCCCCAAAGTGGTGAAGGGTATCATATAGTCGGCCCAGTCGGTTGAAAAACGCGTTCTAGAACGACAAAATACCGTAACATGGGGGTACCATTATATGGGGGCTACCAGAAAAAGTGGACCGATATTTATAATTTTTAGTGGAAATATTTGGTACATAATCGGTATTTTATTATGTACCAAATATTTCCAAATTTTGGAGTACCCGATATAGTAAATATTTGAACTTGACCTGCCTGTAGACAAAAGACAGCCATATGCAAAATTTCAGCACCCCATCTCATTTCCTTCAGAAGGTATTGTGCTTACAATGTAAGGTCGAAAATGAATATTTCGGTGGAGGCTATGCAGAAATTACACAATTGTGTACTCGATATGTAATCAAATAAATAACAATTCTTAATATTTATATAACATCAAGTTTATTTATTTTATTAAATTTTTAATTAAAACTGATCGTTATAATTTAATATTTATTAATTTATCAATATATTTTATTTGCTTTTCCATGGAAAACATGCCACTAAACACACACACTCACACAAACTACTATAAATTATTGCAATAGTTTTTGTTGTTGTTTGGTTTATGCTTTCACATCAATGCAAATCTCTAGGATTTTTGCAAATGGCCAGAAGCATTAAAAATCACAACTTTTTTTTTTTTTTGAAATGCTTTGCATTTGCAATTTTTATGTTTTCACTCATAAACTTTTCCGAATGAAATGAAATCATAAACTACAGAGTTCCAAAGTAAACTAAAGAAAAATAAAGTTATGGTTTTAGACAAAAACAACGAACAAAAAAAAACTTTTAACTGATTTAACGATGATGATTCCCATCATTTGTCAGAACAAAAAGTAAACCGGATCAACAAAAAACAAAGTAAAATTTTACGTAGAGTAAAAATGTTGAAGTTGGATGAATGATATTCTCTGAACTATGTCGAGTTGGATTTTTGTTTTGTTGAAAGGATTGTCCCAAAATATACTTTCAAAAGAATATAATTTAATTACTGAATAAAAGGAGATACATAGTAGTTTTTATATCATCAACCTTCGAAATAGAAACATTTAATTCATTTAATGTACAGCATATTATGTATTATGTACATATGTTTGTAGCAGGCAAAAGGAAACGAGATAGACCCATAGTTCCTTTTGAGAATATGCATAGAATCACTTTCTGAGTCGATTTATGCATGTCCGTCCGTCTGTCCATGTTAAATTGTAAACAAAGTACAGGTCGCATTTATGATCCGATTTGGATGAAATTTGGCACAGCTCATTTGTTTGGCTCAAGGACGAACCCTATTGCAATTGGGAAAAATCTTTAGTCCGATTTAAGGTAAATGGTGCACCAAAAACCCTATATATCTGTCGATTTGCACGAAATTTGGTACAACGTACTGAATTGAGCCTAGAATAGTGTCTGCCAAGTTTCGTGAAAGTCGGTCCAGATTTAGATTTAGCTCCCATATATAGTTTCGTCCGATTTCATGTAAATGGTGCACCAAAGTCCTTATATATCCTTCGATTTGCACGAACTTTGGCATAACGTACTGAATTGAGCAAAGAGTGATGTCTGCCTAGTTTCGTGAAAATCGGTCCAGATTTAGATATAGCTCCCATATATAGTTTCGTCCGATTTCATGTAAATGGTGCACCAAAGTCCACATATATCCTTATATATCCTTCGATTTGCACGAAATTTGGCATAACGTACTTAATTGAGCATAGAATGATGTCTGTCAAGTTTCGTGAAAATCGGTCCAGATTAACATATAGCTCCCACATATATTTTCGTCCGATTTAATGTGAATGATGCACCAAAGTCCACATATATCTTTCGATTTGCACGAAATTTGGCATAGTGTACTGAATTTAGTCCAGATTGATGTGTGCCAAGTTTCGTGAAAATCGGTTGGGATTTCGATATAGCTCCTTACATTATAGATTGATTTTAAGTATTTGACGCACCAAGGAACCAATATATGGTTGATAGGAACAAAACGTATTGAAATTAGTATAACCTAACCTGTTACAAGTTTCGTTGAAATCGGTTCATATTCGGATATATATTTTCGCCCGATTTTATGTAAATTGGGCATCAAACTCCTCATGTTAGTCAGATTGGCAACAAATTTTGCACAGCGTACAAAATTGAGCATAGAATTACGTAGTTGCGTTTTCTAGATGTACAGACATAGTCCAACGGATGACCTATTGATATTAGTTTGAAGTCGATTTACATACTTTTGTCCCATTGTAACAAAATGACATGTTTATGGATAGATCTGGGTAGATTCACATTTAGATAAATATGACATATTTTATGTCATCCAATTTGATGTTAATAGTCCTGTTTAATATACCCATAGTGGTGAAGGGTATCATATAGTCGGCCCCGTCCGACTTTACTACTTTCCTTGCTGGTTTGTGCTAGGCTAAAAACTTTTAGAACTGCCCTTGTATTACCATGTGCAATGTTTGGATGAAATTGGATATTCCGATATCGTCATCATAAATGCAAACGGGAGAAGCAAAAAACATGATATTTTCTGAAACAAAAAGACGTAACCACAACACAATTATAGCACAACAAAGTGACTAATAATTATCCGATTGAGACTAAAATTTGTACAGCGTACCAAATTGAGTCTAGAGTGACGTGTGTTGAATTTTATTGAAATCGGTTCAGATTTTGACATAGCTTCCATATATATTTTCGTCCAATTTTATGTAAATGATGCATTAAAGCCACCCACCCATATTTCTTTCGATTTGCACGAAATTTAGCATAGCGTACTGGATTGAGTGTAGTGTGATGTGTGTGTGTGTGTGTTTTTTGTGCATTGAAGACCCTACATATATTTTTTTTGATTTGCACGAAGTTTGGCAGAGCGTACTGAGATGAGTCTAGAATGGTGCGTGCTAAGTTTCGTGAAAATAGGTTAAAATTCAGATCATAAATGTCGTATTTTTAAGTGATTGTATAAAACTGCATATCTTTCTTCAAAAGCTTTTTATTCAATCAAAGTATTCTCCATTCCTTTCAATACACTTCTCCCAACGAGATTTTAAACCGTAGATGCCTGTCTTTAAAAAATGTTGGTCTTTAGAATTAATAAACTCTGGTATCGAGTTTAGACTGTTTTCAGTGTTTTCCCCTCAAAACAGCTCTAAATGCTTGAAAAAAAAATGAAAATCGATCGGAGAGAGATCCGGTGAATATGGTGGATGCTGCAAAACTTCATATTCCAGTTCGTTCAATTTCGCAATTGTTTTATGCGATGTATGCGGTCGAGCCTTGTCATGGAGCAATAGCGGGCCATGGCGATTCACGATGCATCTCATCAATTGCAGTACTTTCCTCCTGATAGCAAGTTCCCTCGTGGATACGGCTAGATCCGCTTCCACTAAAGCCTTCAGGTCACCATTCTTCACAGACGTTTTGGGTCTTCCGCGCGGCTCATTTTCAGTGAAAGATCGCCAGTCCGAAATTTTTCGAACCAACGCTTCACTTTCCGATCGTTAACCATATTCTCCCCAAATGCTTGGTTTATGTTGCATGCAGCTTTTGCAGCAATATTACCAACTTTGTACTCATATAAGAAAATGACGTGAATTTCGCCGATTTCATATCGGCAATAAACTCAAAAGAAATAACAAAAGGGAAGACCTTCGAGAAAACCTATTTTGCTGAAATGAGTCTCTGATAATGGATAATGTGACTATGAATGAGGTTATGCCAAAGACAAAAGTATAACGAAAGAAGGGAGACAAACTTCCGGATGTAAAGAGTATCGGACATTTCATACGCACCAATCAAATAGCTCCCATACACATTTTCGACCGATTTTATGTAAATGCTACCCTAAAGACATAAAATATTTCTCCGATAGCGATAGAACTTTCAACCAGTATTCGAAAAACGATTAAAATACGCTTTTTCTCACGAATGCTCACGGCGAGAATTAGAATGTTTTCAATTTATGGTGAATGATAAAGTTACAATGAATGAACAAGTATTAACAATCTCTAGCGAATGTTCGCATTGTACGAAAAATTCACGAACGATAACATTTCGCTGTAAGCGTCGTCGATTCGTTCTTTCGTGAGCATTTGTTGCTAAAGAACATTCTTTTGAAAAACTCAAAAAACAAATGTTCGCGAATGCTCGCGAGCACTGTTAAAAACAACAACAAACAATAATATCATAAAAAAGTAAACACACACAATTAATGAAAGTGTGTGTAAAAAAGAAACTGTGTGGAACAGTGTCGGGCACGCGTGCACTCTCGAGAGAGTAAATATCACTATTCTCTGACACATATTCAACTGAACCAACTTAAAAACCATTGACACACACACAAAGACAAATGCCTCAGAACCGACTTTTTTACTCTCTGCAAAAATAGCAAAACACATGTCTAACAACTATTGAGTTCACGAAGGTCTGTTTTGAGCATTCTCGAGAATTCGGGAATGTTTGTTTTCATTCGTGAGAGAGTGTCAGAAAGAATTTCAATCACAAAACGAAATGAACGATCTTTGTTGTGTGCTCTCACTCGTTGGTTATGTGTGTGCGAACATTCTTTGGCGAATGCTCGTTTGGTAAAGAATTTATAGCCATAAATTCATTCGTAAAATGAGCACAAAACGAAAATAATGTACTTTGAATTATTCGCGAGCGAATTTTTGGGCACCCTGATTACGGTTCAAGAAAATAAAGTTGATTCGACTGCCAAAACAAATATATAAATATTTTTCATCGTGAATACAGAGTCATCATCAACCAGTAAGGAAAGATCAAAAGTCGGCCAGAGCCGACTATATGACACACTTCACCACTTTGGGTACATACAAGAGATGATAATGTGTACAATATCCAGCAGATAGAAAGGACATAGCATTTTTGGCAGACCATTGAAAGGGAAAATCAGGCGAAATAAAATGTGTAATCTACATTGATTTTTGAAACAATTGAAAAAACATACATACCATACCATTCTGAAATCTTTGAAAAAATGCATGTCAATCGGGCAGACTTGGATTTTTTGATGTCACATTTGTATACAATCCTGCAAAATTATGTATGAGCGCTATATCCAAATCTGAGCCGATTTCAATAAAACATCACAGACATTAAACTCGACTTAATTCACTACGCTTTGCAAAATGTTGTCTAAATCGGACATTTACATAACATCGGACGAAATTATATATGAGAGCTATATCCAAATCTTAACCGATTACAACAAAACATTACAGACATCAAACTGGACTTAATTCAGTATGCTGTGTAAAATTTTGTCTTAATTGACAAATATTGGGAATTTGGTGCCCCATTTGCATAAAATCGGACGGAGCTATATATATATATATATATATATATATGGGAGCAATATATAAATCTGAATCGATTTTCTCCAATTTGAATAGGGTTCGTCCTTGACCCAAGGACATAAGAACTTGTGTCAAATTTCATCCAAATCGTATCATAAATGCGAACTGAACATGAATTAAAATTTAACATCAACAGTGAATTTTTTCATTTTGTACTACCGGGCCCCCGGGAATGAAATCCTGTATATGTTGCTGGTGAAGGGTATACAAATTCATCACGCCACAACTCAAAAACTTGACCTATGGCGAATTTGTCATTAGGCTTTCTTAAGGGGACCTCCCCCATTCTCTGTGTCAGTGTTTTACGAATGGCGGGCAAGAAAAAAATGGTTCCCTTAATACGACTATTATGAGTTCCATTTGATCACATAAAGTAATTGAAAGAATAATTTTATATTGATAGAAGAATGATTTAAACCCGAATAAAATAATTTTTATAAAAATCTTATGTATCCCTAAAATCAGCTTTAAATTTTAATATTTAAAAACATTTTATTAAATTCTCAAACGACATGTACACATACACAATCAAAATTATCAAACATCCATAACGCACACTTCAAAAGGTTTTCCCTCTGTTGCTGTTGTTTTTTTTTTCCTTGTTTCGGTAAACGAAGCATATCTTCACTGTTCAGAATTTATGATTATCTGTGTAAATGGTTACATTAAATGCTTTCTTTTTTATTCAACCATCAACTCACTCCCGCCCCACCCTCCTCCCTCCCTTCGAGATTCCCTTTTTTCGTTCGTTCGTTTTTTCTTTTTTGAAAACTTAATTTAGTGCAAAAGTGAACAATTTTGATTTTGCTTGTTTTTATGGACTTACATTTTGAACTTTTTGCACATTTTATGAGTTTGCTTTGCAAGCATTAACATTTTCTCTCACAATATCTCTTTACAATGCTCCTCTCTCTGTCCCTCGGAAAATCCATTTCCCAGCACCACAACAATTATGTCAAAGTGCCGAGATATAAATTTTATTAAATACATTGCCAAAGTCATAAACATGAAGATCTACATATACATATATATATACATATATATATATATATATATGTATATATGTGGTTGGTATATCCATTACATAGAATAGAGATTTTTTGTTTTTTTTTTTTCGTCTTGGGGGGTTGGTGTTGAATTGAAAAAAAGCAGTAAGGAAAGTAGAAAAGTCGGACTGGGCCGACTATATGATACCCTTCATAACATTGGGTATATTGTACATAAGTACCCTTACAATTTGATATCAATGTTCCCTCGAAGGGACATACTCACTTCTTTCTGCAACCTATGATAAATTTAATTTCATTCACACCGATTGGAATAAAATAATGAAAAACGATTTATAGCAAAATTGATACACGCTATTCGTTACGCCGCACTGTTAAAAATTAAATTAAGTCAGACACGCGTTCGAAATACATATGGAAGCTATGGCTGCATTTGCACCAATTCTAACAAAACCCAATAACGTCATTCTAGTCTCAATTTGATACGTTGTGCAAATTTCGTGTTAATCGGACAAAGATTAGGGTTTTTGGTGCACCATTTATGTAAAAACGGACGAATATATATGCATATGTAGGAGCTATATAGAAATCTGAACTGATTTTTCCGAAACTTACCATGCATCATTCTAGACACAATTTAGTACTCTATGCCAAATTTCGTGCAAATTGTAGGATATATAGGGACTTTGATGCACCACTTACATAAAATCGGATGTAAATATATATGTGGGAGCAATATCGAAATCTGAACCGATTTTCCCGAAATTTAACATACACCATTCTACACTTAATTTAATACGCCATCTCAAATTTCGGGCAAATCGACTGATATGTAGGGACTTTGGTGCAACATTTACCTTAAATCCGACAAAAATATATATGGGAGCTATATCTAAATCTGAACCGATTTTTACGAAACTTTGCACACATCATTCTAGGCTTAATTCAGTACGCTATACCAAATTTTGTGCAAATCGAAAATTATATAGGGACGTTGGTGCGCCATTTACATAAAATCGGACGAAACTATATATGGAAGCAATATATAAATCTGAGCCGATTTTCCCGACACTTACCACTTATCATTCTTGACTCAATTCAGCACGTTATGCCAAATTTCGTGCAAATCGAAAGGTATATTGGGACTTTGGTGCACCATTTACCTTAAATCGGACGAAAATATATATGGGAGCTATATCTAAATCTGACCGATTTTCATAAAATTTGACAGACATCACTCTAGGCACAATTCAGTACGTTATGTCAAATTTTGGAATAAAACCACATATATTTAGGGATTTTGGCGCATCATTTACCTTAAATCGGACCAACATATATATGGGAGCTATATCTAAATCTGAACAAATATTTACGAAACGTAGCACACATCATTCTAGACTTAATTCAGTACGCTGTGCAAAATTTCGTGCAAATCGACAGATATATAGGGATTTTGGCGCATCATTTACCTTAAATCGGATGAAAATATATATGGGAGCTTTATCTAAATCTGAACCGATTTTTCCCAATTTCAATAGGGTTCGTCCTTGGGCCAAATAAATGGACTTAGAAAGTGATTCTATGAATATTCTCAAAAGGAACCATGTGTCTATCTCTTTTCCTTTTGCCTGTTACAAACATATGCACAAAGACATCACGGTGTGGCGAAGGGTATAAAAATATGCTGAACAAAAGAGGTGTTTAGGTAATTTTTAGACATTTTGTAGCGGTTCTAATTAAATACTTTGACCTTTTGAAATATATTTACAAAATGATGGCTGACAATTAACACTCAGAGCTGCAACCGGATACATTTTTCGCAATAAATATGGCGACCACTGTACCAATCTCCAAATTTTCTTTTCACATATGTTTGTGGCACTTGTGAAAATATATGTAAGTAACTATTATTTATATTTGTATAAAAAGTGCAATAAACAAAAATTTTATGTATGCTCTCTCACACATATACACTTCAATATACATATACACACATATGTATGCACATTTTTTATTATCAAACCATAAAACGTTTCCACAAAACCCCGCAATTTTTTACATCCTTTTTTTATGGAGCATAACTGTAGTAACAAATGTTAGGTTAGAAGTATAGCTGTGTGGGTGAAATGGAAAATTAACATTTTTTTATTATTGTAACAGTACATTTTGTGTTCGTTGGTTTTCTTATATTTGAATTGAAAGTAAAAATAAACAATTTGCCTTTTGTTATTATTGTAGGTCACACTTAACTGATAAAAATTAAAATATTGTAAGAATGGTTTTTTTCGGGATTATTTGTTTTCATTTTTATTATTTCAAGGATTTTCCTTCTTAGAAGAAAGAGGATAAAAATAAATAAAGAAAATGTTAAGATTATATATATATATATATATATTAATGTCTATAAAATTGTTGGAAAAAAGGTCATCATGCTCGCATAAAATGTATATATAAAAGGTCGTTTGATCTTTACTGGGATTTGGTTCAAAAGTCTTTAAACAAAATGCATTTTCCAATTCTGTAGTTAATTTTAAGACGTAGATGTAAAAATAATATAAGTTAAAATGGTTTATATCCTCGACTTCGAGGAAATAGACATTAAAGCTCAAAACAAAGAATATTTTAAGGAAACAAATATTAAGTGTTTGACCCTTTGCAGGAAATATGTCAAAGGAAGAGAATGGTGGGGTCCCATCTTCGGCTGTAATCGAAAATGGTAAAAATATTACGATACAAAATCGCTATTCCGTTCGTCGCAAATAATATTAGTTTGGTGCGTATGAAATGTCGGATTCTCTTTACATGTGGACGTTTGTCTCCTTGTTTTCGTTATACTTTTGTCTTTGGCATAACCTCATTCATAGTCGTATTGTCCATTGCCAGAGACTCATTTCAGCAAAATAGGTTTTTTCGAAGGTCTTCCCTTTTGTTATTTCTTTTGAGTTTATTGCCGCTATGAATTCTGCCGACATTCGCGTCAAAATCTGCACGCCATCACCACCACTAAATTTATTACCTAAAACCCTTTGGTCCTTCTTTCTAAATCTTTGTCACTGAACATAAAGGACGCGTTTGGGCAGACTAAGGTTAAAGATTGGAAAATGCAGCGTTGGTTCGAAAAATTTCGGACTGGCGATTTTTTACCGCAAAATGAGCCGCGCGGAAGACCCAAAACGTCTGTGAAGAATGATGACATGAAGGCTCTAGTAGAAGTGGATCCAGCCGTATCCACGAGAGAACTTTCTGGCAGTATCAGCATGAAAGTTTAACATACAACGATATTGAGACACCATTCTGAGATTGGCAAGGTCAAGTTTTGCAGCATCCACCATATTCACCGGATCTCTCGCCGACCTATTTTCATTTTTTCAAGCATTTAGAAAATGAAGACAGTCTAAAAAACTCGAGATCAGAGTTTATTAATTGTAAAGACCAACATTTGTTTTAAGACAGGCATCTACGCTTTAAAATCTCGTTGGAAGAAGTATATTGAAGCGAATGGAGCATACTTTGATTAAAAAAAAAACAATAAGAGTCCGACTAGGGATACGTAGTCGAGCGTAAAATCGACTTTTAGACTTTTCGATTTTTGCCTCTGACCAAAAAGTCGATTTTTAGACTTTTCGATTTTTGCCTTTGACTAAAAAGTAGACTTTTCGATCTTTCGATTTTGTCAAACCTGTTCAAAATCGATTTTCGATTTTTACCAACTAAAGCAAAATCGACTAAAAATTTAATTTTTTATAAGAATCGTTGTCAACACATGAAAAAGGTTCTGGAATTTGTAATTTTTGGACAATTTCGGCTTTGTGATCGATTTACTTATCCCTAAGTCCGACATTTCATACGCACCAACCTAATATTTAAAAATTTACTAGGCTTGCACAATTTTTTTCATTACATTATCAAGCGAGATTTTCTATAAGCTATAGAAAAGTTAAAAAAGCATTACAGTCGGACGGGGTCTTGAAACCCTAACTAACTTTCGCCATATGTGCACCCTCCTCACCCATTACAGGTCAACCGCTTCTCTTTCTTAACCTGGCATTTTCGGTTAAAATTAAAGTTTCAAATGAAAACCTAAACAACTTTTGGAGATATAGCCGATTTATTGTGTCAGCATCCAGCGACGACAATAGTGCTTCATTCATTTTATTGCTTTGTTAATTTTTGTGCCATGTTAATAGTCCTAGGAGAAGCGTATTTTCAAAAGAAAGAAGGAAGAACAATAAAAATGTAAGCGTGTGCAAATTGGAAATTTTACCAACGCTTAGATGCAGGCACATCTTCCTGTGGAGATGAAGATGGAAACCTGGTAACAGTTACATACAGCGTGTTGAGGATCCGGAAGGTGCATTTTGCAAAGCTTCTGGAATCAAATAGTGGTGAAGAAGATACCCCAGGACCAATTAGAAATGACGCTATAGATTGTATACCATCTAGCCAAGATGAGGTAAGAATATCAATTAATTGGCTGAAGAATAATAAAGCAGCAGATGCCGATGGGTTACCAGCCGAACTATTCAAGACTCGTGGTCAGAAGACGTCAGGAGCATGTTCCAACTTATTAGTACAATTTGGCTAGAGGAGGAGGCAAGACGATATATGCCAACTATAGAGGAATAAATCTCCTTCCTATTGCATATAACGCTCTATCCAGCGTGCTGTGTGAACGACTGAAGACCTGGCCACCATTGACCAGATTTTCACACTACGCCAAATCAGGTGACATTTCGTCGTATGACCTTTTTAACATCCTGCTGGAAAAGGTCATACGAGAAACAAAGGTGAACAGAAATGGCACTCTGTACACCAAACAACACATGTTACTCGCCTACGACATCGACGACATCGATATAATGGGTCGAACATTGCTAACGGTAATAGCTACCTTTGAACGAACTGAAAAGGAGTCTACCAAAGTGGGACTGGCAGTAAATGGCGAGAAGACCAAGCAAATGGTATCAACGCACAAGATATCCAATAGACTCGGATCAACTGTGGAACTTTAAAACTACAGCTTCGAAGTAGTGAACGATTTTATATACATCAGTTTTTATATACATCCGGAGAATAATAGTTTTGGCCAACAGATGCTACTATGGTCTGAGTAACCAATTCAAAAACAGAAACCTCTCTCCAGACCAAACTCACACATGAGTATCAGTCGCAAGGGTGGGGTTATAAAGATCGATTTTCTCGTATTTTAATTAAACATATTTAAATACTTACAGTTTTTTCAATAAATAAAATGGAATAGTTGGACATACCTGAAAATAAACAAAATATTTAAAATTATTAAATATACTTTATTTCAATTTTAAAAACGTATGAAAAAACCAGTGAGCGGAGCAGTATAGTCGGACGGGGCCGACCATACGATACCCTACACAACTACCACGAACTCTAACTTTCTGAGGATGTTTATTCCGAGTCTGAGTAATATTTCGTGATATTTGCCCCCTCTTGTCCGATTAGAGGTTAACAACACCTCTTCCTTACTTTTTTCGAATATTCAGTACAGTCCTTCTAATTACTTCCAGATTACCTTCACGGTGGGTTGTGTTGTGATTTTTGGATTATACTCTACTCGAAAACACACAAAAAATTATATTCTCCGTCCATTTCATCCCAATTATTCTCTGGCCCGATCCCCTTCTCCATGCAAAAATTCGCGGTGTTTGGGCCATAATTGCGGCCTCTGGAGCGACCAGAAAAACCGACAAAAATTTAGTATTTGGTCCATTTCATCCCCTAAATATTAACCGATCTTTTCCAAAAACAATAGGGGTCTTCATTGGCCAGAACCCATCCTACATGCAAAATTTCGTGAAGATTGGTCCATAACTGTGGCCTGTATCGTGTTTACAAATTATAATGGACAGACGGACGGACGGACGGACACACATGTCTAGATCGACTCAGCTAGTCGAGATATGACGATCGGTATACTTAAAGGTGGGTCTAGGACCAATATTTCGCGGCGTTACAAACATTTGGGGCTGCACAAAGCTATAATACCCTGACAACATAGTTGTGTAGGGTATAAATACTATATTTTAAGACGAAGATCTATTGAAATCACGATAAACCTATTTTTTTATTTGTGGTTTCCCTGTATCATTGAATGATTTGTAAGTCAGTTTTTTTCTCCTTAGAGTCGAGCTTAATGATTGAAGCAACGAAAAACGAAATACAGGGGATGAACACACGCACCCACCATTATGAGACACGTTTCGCCGATGGTTAAGCCGCTCAACAGGCATATTACTTACTTATTTAGCTGGCTTTGGTATCGGTCGACCTCAATTTCGATATTTTGGAGATTTTAACCATATTTTTCAAACAAAGTCCACGTTTTAGTCTCGGACCATTTTCTGTATTCTTAAATTTTCCAACAGCCTGATTCATTTTCCGTTGTTTTCCAAACTGAGCGTCTGTAAAAACAAAATACAGGGGATGAACCCACGCACCCACCATTATGAGACACGTTTCGCCGTTTCGCACGTTAACATCTCACAAAAATTAACAAAATGCCGAACACATGAAGTTTGATTTTTGGAAAATGCCCTATTTTGGACCATAAGCCAAGTTAAAAAGGAAGATCTTCAGACAGCGTGTTAAGGATCTGGAATGGGCATTTTGAAAAGCTTCTGGTATCAAATAGTGGCGATGAAGAAGAAGAAGATAGAACCAATAAGAAATGATGGTATAGATTTTATACCACATAACCAAGATGAGGTAAGAATATAAATTATTAGTCTGAAGAACAGGGTTCGCAAAAATTCGCTCGCGAATGAATTAAAATACAATCTTTTCGTTTTGTGCTCATTTTACGAATGAATTTATGGCGATTAATTCTTTACCAAACGAGCATTCGCCAAAGAATATTCACACACATAACAAACGAGTGAGAGCAATTCTTTCTGACATTCTCTCACGAATGAAAACAAACATTCCAGAATTCACGCGAATGCTCAAAACAGCAACAAGAATAACACCAAACGTTCGTGAACTCAATAGTTGTTGGACATGTGTTTTGTTATTCCACACACTTTCTGTCAGGGTGCGAAGAATGTTTAAAATACGCTCTTTCTCATGAATGCTCACGGCGAGAATTGTTTTCAATTTATTGCGAATAATAAATTTAAAATGAATGCATTGTACGAAAAATTCACAAATGAAAAAATTTCGATGCAAGCGTCGTCGATTCATTCTTTCGTGAGTATTTGTTGCTGAAAAACATTCTTTTGAAAAACTCCAAAAATAAATGTTCGCAAATGCTCGCGAGCACTGTTAAAAACAAAGACAAACAAAAATATCGTAAAAAAGTAAACACGCGCCAACAACGAAAGAATGTGTGTCCAACAACTATTGAGTTCACGAACGTTTGTTGTTGGTGTTTATGTTACTGTTTTGAGTATTCGCGAGAATTCGGGAATGTTTGTTTTCATTCGTGAAAGAATGCTTGTTTGGTAAAAAATGTATCGCCATAAATCCATTCGTAAAATGAGCGCAAAACGAAAATGATGTATTTTAATTCATTCACGAGCGAATTTTTGCTCACCTTGCTTTCTGCTATACACATATTCATTCGTTGCACGTGCGAGAACACTCACGAACATTTATTTTTTGAGTTTTTCAAAAGAATGTTCTTCACGAACGAACGAATCGACGACGCTTACTGTTTTGAGTATTCGCGAGAATTCGGGAATGGTTGTTTTCATTCGTGAGAGAATGTCAGAAAGAATTTCAACCACCAAACGAAACCAACGAACGTTGTTTATGCTCTCACTCGTTTATTATGTGTGTGCGGACATACTTTGGCGAAAGCTCGTTTGGTAAAAAATGTATCGCCATAAAATCATTCGTAAAATGAGCGCAAAACGAAAAGAATGTATTTTAATTCATTTGCGAGCGAATTGTTGCTCACCCTGTATACACATATTCATTCGTTGTACGTGCGCGAGCATTCACGAACATTTATTTTTTGAGTTTTTCAAAAGAATGTTCTTCAGCAAGAAAAATGTTATTCGCGAACGAACGAATCGACGACGCTTACTGTTTTGAGCATTCGCGAGAATTCGGGAATGTTTGTTTTCATTCGTGAGAGAATGTCAGAAAGAATTTCAACCACCAAACGAAACGAACGATCTTTGTTGTGTGCTCTCACTCGTTTGTTATGTGTGTGCGGACATTCTTAGGCGAATGCTCGTAGGTATGAGCATAAAACGAAAATAATGTATTTTAATTCATTCGCGAGCGAATTTTTGCTCACCCTGCTTTATGCTACACAAACATTCATTCGTTGTGTGTGTGCTCGCGAGAATTCGCGAATATTTGTTTTTTGAGTATTTCAAAAGAATGTTCTTAAGCAACAAATGGTCGCGAACGAACGAATCGACGACGTTCGTGGATTTTTCGTACAATGCGAACATTTGCGAGGGATTGGAAATGCTTGTTCATTCATTGTAACTTTATCATTCACGATAAATTGAAAACATTCGAATTCTCGCCGTGAACATTCGTGAGAAAGAGCGTATATTAATTATTCTTTGCACCCTGCTGAAGAATAATAAAGGAGCAGGTGCCAAAGGGTTACCAGCCGAACCATTCAAAAACTGAGGTCAGGAGCATGCACCAACTGATTAGTACAATTTGGCTAGAGGATGCATGCCCGATGATTGGAACCTCAACATTCTGTGTCCCGCGTAGGAGAAGAGGCGATATATGTCAACTATAGAGGAACAAGTCTTCTTCCCATCCATATTGCTTATACATAGATATTGTATGTACTTGCGACTTTAGGGTATATCTAAAAGGGTTATTGAGATTTTCACATGCAATTTTAAAGGGACATTCTTGATAGGTATAGGTTCGAATTTAATAGAAAAAAAAAACATTTTTTAAAATGCTTCATGAACACCACGCGGTGTAGGGTATAAAAAATTCGTTCCGTCTCAACCTAACGAAGGTTTTTTGTTTTTATTAATTTTAAGCAGTTTGTGGGGGATGCTAAAGAATAAAGGCTTATGGGAACGGTCAAATATCTGACAATCAATCATGAATATATAATTTCGGAACTATGTTTAACAATTGAAATCAATGTCAGGGTCTTTTCTTTTCTTAAATGCTACATTATTTTTCTTAATAACTGCTTTTGCTCATGAACTTATTTTAAGTAAATGGAAACATAAATAAATACCTGTCCCGATTTTATTCGTTTTTGGCTATTCTTCTTTTTTCTCCATGGTCTAATGAATATAATTCCGATTTCGTGTTATGAGTTTTTCGTTTTTTTTTTTCACACTTACTTAATGCTATTTGTTACGTTTCGCTCCACCGCCGTATATTGCTTCCCCCCTTGTTGCTATCATCCATGCGAAAAGTAATAGTGTTTATGTGATGTTTTAATGTTGGCACGTTTCACTTTTTTATAAGTCATCAAATGGAAAGTATTACTCGCACCAATACCAACACCAGCACCACCACTAGCAGCAACAACAACAAAATTCTATAATATTAACAAGACTCCTTGTTGTAGTTGTTCTTGTAGTGCTCCTCGTCCTGTATGAACTGACACAAGTTATTGTTTGGCTGGTGTTTTTGTTGTTTTTTCTTTAGTTTGTAAATGAGGCGAAACGAACATTTCCCATTAGTTTCTTTGTCTCATTCATCATCAAATGAGTGAAGGTAGAAAATTTGTTCCATCGCGTTGGACAGATATGATTTGTGCTGTACCTTGAGCCAAACTACATGTAGAAAGTTAATGAGACAGAGACGGTGGGAATGGGGTAGACCGTTGGGGAATTATGTGTGCAGTGTGATTTATCCATATTGTTTCCTGTACGTGTGTTGTCTGTCCGCTTTTTGGTGTATTAAAGTTTTAGAATTGGCGCTTAATATGTTTTCTTTTTTTTGCTTCAATTTACGATATATTAGCAGTAAATGTTAATTGTTTGCAAAGTTGTTTTAATGTCTATGCTTTTTATTTTAGTCATATATATGTTAGGGAAGGGATTTGCAAAACTCGAGATTACAATTAGGACCCGAACACCAAATGAAAAATTTTGTATTTTATGGAGTAAATATACACTTCAAGAAGGTATGGCCCTGAAAAGTGGTCCATGAGAGAAAGGCGTATATATTATAATTGTCTTGTTGCGTAACGCTAATTTTCAAATTACAATAAAAATTCAAAAGAATGCAAATATATAAAAATTTTCAGTTCCGCAGAAATTTGATGCTCACATTTGTGTAGGGTATAGTAGGGTATATTCTCTCCATTTTCCGTATCTTGAAATATCTCTGATATTCACTGTTAGACACGACCATTATTGCCAATTTAGCACTTATAGTGTTAAATTTAGCACTTTTCAAACTTCTGCTACACACACATTCTTTCGTTGTAAGTGTTTTCTTTTTTATGACATTTTTGTTGTGTTTGCAGTGCTCGCGAGCATTCGCGAACATTTGTTCTTTGAATTTTTCAAAAGAATGTTCTTCAGCAACAAATGCTCGCGAACGAACGAATCGACGACGCTTGCAGTGAAATTTTATCGTTCGTGAATTTTTCGTACAATGCGAACATTCGCGAGAGATTACAAATGATTGTTCATTCATTGTAACTTTATCATTCGCGATAAATTCGAATTCTAGCCGTGAGCATTAGTGAGAAAGAGCGTATTTTTATCATTCTTCGCATCCTGTCCAGCACCTATAACTTTTCTGCCATTTTTTATTTGTTACCGGATTTTTAAAAATTGTTTGTAACAGGCAAAAGGATACGAAATAGACCCATGGTTTTTTTTTTTTTTTTGAAAATATGCATAGAATCACTTTCTGAGTCGATTTACGCATGTCCGTCCGTGGCAAAGTGCAGGTCGCATTTATTATCCGAATTAGATGAAATTTGGCACAGATTATTGAAATTGGAAAAAATCGGTTCAGATTTACATACAGCTCCCATATATAGTTTCGTCCGATTTTAACTAAATGGTGCATAAAAGGCCAAAGTTACATGTTTGACACATAATTTTGCACAACGTACTGAATTTAGGATGCCATAACGTGTGCCAAGTTTTACTGAAATCGGTTTAGATTTAAATATTGCTCCTATATATATTTTCGTCCGATTTGTAGTGAGTAGTGGACCAGAGAGTCAAATTTAGGCCGATTGACACAACATTTTTACAACGTACTGAAGTTAGGATAGCCAAGTTTTAATGATATCGGTTCAGATTTAGATATAGCTCCCATATATATTTCCGTCCAATTTTATGTGAATGGTGTACCAAACTTCTCATGTTTTGCGCAACGTTCCAAACATGTGCCTAACATGTGTTAAATTTTGTTGAATTTGGTTAATTATACCTCATATATTTTCGACGGATCTATAGTAAATAGTTTACCTAAATGGGAATTACCATATATTTTTCATCCCATTTTATCTAAGTTTGTCTGATTTACACAACAATTTTGCACAAGGTTTCTGCGACCAATTTTATGTAAATGGTGCATCAAGTACCCAAGGTTTCTCCGATTGATACAAAAACCATATACCTTGACAACATAACTCGATTTTAATTTCTGTATTCGTATATAAGTATGAACTCTTAAAAAAATTTGATCTCATTATAAGCTTCGAATCATTTTTTATATAAAATTTTAGCACTTTTTTCTGGCACTTTTCTAATGTTTTTAGCACTTTCTAGCATTTCTTTAAACAAAATCTAGATTTTTTTTCAATTAAGTTTTGGCAACACAGGTCACTACTCTGGTCTACCAAGATGTTCTACAATCTTCTAACAATGGTGGTACACAGATTATAGTGACCTTCCATCATTATAATTCATATTGTGAGATTTGATTCAAAAGACGCCTGAATTCAGGCAATCGCCCTTTCTTTCATGGAGAATATGGAACGATATACGGAATACCGGAGGAATTCGAAGACTAAATGATGCAAATTTAAATTTATATAGAAAATCGATAGAAAATATTCTCCAACATGATTTATAAAAAAATGGGTATTAGACGCTATAAAATTAAGTTATTGGGTTCCAAGTCAATTCTACGTTTAGCCGACCAGAAAGGCGTTAGTTTAAGCACTCTTCGTTCATGTTTATAGTTTCCCTGAAGATGTTAGGGAAGCAAATTGTAAAGTGTTTTTGGTTTTCTATTCATGAATGTCCCTTTAAAATCACAAGTCGACGCCTCCGAACCATAGTACGCTAAGTCGACTTAGCATGTTTTAAAGTTCTTTACGTTTTTAGATACTACGGTCCTTAATTTATATTCTCTGAAATTTTGGTAATCATCGGCCAATCCAAACCAAAGTTATAAGCAAAAATGTACTTAGCATGGTCCGTAAGATATATGAAACTTCCATACTTTGAGAGCTTCTACTGAAAAACTCACTTTTCAGACTTAGCATACTATGGTTCGGGGGCGTCGAAGTGATAATCTCAAAAACTCTTGAAGATATATCCGACTTATTGAGTCCGCAGGAAGAGTGCTTCTCAAACTTAAAGCGCGTTTTCTTCGAAACAGTGTTTTTACAAATCCAAACTATTTCAAATTTTAAGACGTTATTATACGTATAAGGTAAACGCATCTAAATAAAAAATCCTATAAATATCAAAAATACCCTTAAAAAATCTTCAAAAACACTGCAACCTATCCCTCTATAAAATTTAATCGAGCTAAGTATATTTATTCAGTCAAAATTTGGCATTTGGTCAATGAGGTTTGGAGAATACTTTAGAATTTAAAATCATTAAAAAATATTTTTAATTATGATATTT
This sequence comes from Musca vetustissima, assembly GCF_032173495.1. Classification (NCBI taxonomy): domain Eukaryota; kingdom Metazoa; phylum Arthropoda; class Insecta; order Diptera; family Muscidae; genus Musca; species Musca vetustissima. Next base: position 55,486 of record NW_026875282.1, read on the forward strand.
TTATCGATGCCGCCCTTAGGAACACAAAATTGGAAAGAAGTGCCGACAATTGGCACAAAGGCACTATTTTACCTAATTATCAATTTAATCTACTTTAATACAATATAATTAAACAAATTTGCATCGGGTAGTAAACTAAATTTCGAAACAGACGAACCTCAAAAACGAAAAAAATGCATTTGGAATGGTGAAACGTTTAAAATGCGATTATCCTTAAAGTCGGCACTTGCTGCACTTATCCTATATCTAATTTATGAAAATCTAGAATAAATGCAATCGGTCAAAATCTTCCTTATTAGGGCTAATACTAAAAATTTAAGAACAGTTTTCAATGTCCTACCGGACGCGTGGCGGATGTATTGATAGGTGGATGACAACACTAATATATTACAATCAGTAAAATCTGGAGGTAATGGATAGTTTGATCGCATGAGCACCTTTCGAGCATGAGTAAATACGGAGCGAACTTTCCGATACAGACGGAGAAGCTTAGGTTAGGATATGTTGCAGTGGGACCTTTATACGGAACATGGGTTCTTTTTTATTTTTTATAAAATGCCTGCAAAAACACTAAGCCTAATTTAAACCAAAAATTTAATATACCACGTGGACCTTTGCAATGTATGTTATCCTCTGAAATTCAAAAATTTATAACATTCAAAGTTGTATGCCATTTTTCAACCGAATTGGCTATAACTTAGTACTTCGAGTTCTTTTTGGGGAGCAAATCTCTCCAATAAAAATTATAAATATTCATTTTTTTACCATATAAGGGTACTCCCCAATTTTCGGTATTTTAGGGTTCTTGAACACGATTTTCAACCAAATTCTTTGTTATTTGGTTTTCCCCAAAAATTATTAATATTCGCCTGCTGGGGGTAGTCCCCATTTAACTCCTTTTTTATATTGAAATAAGATTTGTTGTAATCATTCTACCTGCGGAGGATATCGAGATAAAAAATTAGAACGTGAGGTGCGAGAATGAACTATATCGGCCCGCAGTTAGGTATAGTCCCCATACAATGATAGCTACCGGGTTTTGGTATTTTTATTTTGTAGCTTAAAGGAAGTTATTGTGATGCAATAAATTGAGCTATATCAGTACTCAATTAGGCATAGCAAATTTTCGGTAATACCTACACGATGTAATCAATATTGGTCCCGCTTTAGGTATCGCCTCCAGGGATTTTTTTCTGCAATGAAAAATTTCATATTGAACCAGCAGCTTCCACTCAACCTCCCGAAATAAAACCTGTGGCGATGGCCTTATTAACTGTGTCGTCAATTTCGGTCCACTTGTTCGGACTTTTAGGAAAAATATATTGTGAAATGTATATATGTATATCGGCAGGTATTTGGGCATCTCCTCCATAGGAAGGAAAGAATTGAGATACATAACTAAAATATTGGGTTCGAAATTTGCATATATCAATCATTAATTAGGCATAGCCATTATATGAGCGCTATGTCTAATTAATGATTGATATATGCAAATTTCGAACCCAATATAACTAGCCTTTGCAATCTAAATTGCAGTAGTTTGAGGATTTTATACCCTACCAGATTTTAGAAAAGATCCCCATTAAAAATTGCTGAAATTGGTATTTGGTGTACATAATGGTATACATAAATCCGTTTGTAGAATTATCGGTATAGGTTCACTTTTTGGTATTTTCCCTATATTTTCATTTCAAGTATCTGTCAGTATACCTATGGTGGAGAATATCCAAAGTTCGGCCCGGCCGAACTTAACGCCTCTTTCATTTGTGTGGTTTCCAACTGGTACTCAGGATAGAAAATTGGATCTGAAAGCTTCTATATAAAAAAGAGCACTTTGTGCTCCTAGTCAGTTTTTTCTTGAACAAACTTTCAAATTTTCTGCTTTCCAACTGGTGGTCAGGACAAAAAAATTGGATCTGGAATACTTTAATATAAAAACGTACAACAAGTAATTTGTTTGCAAAAAAAACTCTAAATTATGGTTTTTGTTTTGTTTTGGAAAATATTGTTAAGGTGTTCTAGAGGTCGTCTTAAAAAATGTTAATAGAACATCCAAAATACCCAAATAAGCCAGGACCTTCATTTAACGACTCTGTGAGAAAAATAACATCTTTGAAACCGGCATTTTTTATTATAACCACATCGTTTGGAAATACTGGCAGAACGTTATAATACTATTCTAATTAGATACGACCAATATATGGGTGACTAAATCAAATGGTCCTCCAATACCCCATAAATTGTATCTATGTACAATTTCTTCCACACCAAACAATTATTATTTTAACTGACATACGATCATTATTAAATGGAATAAATAGTAAAATGGAATGGAAAGAATATGGCTGGAACTAAATCTGAAACTACTTCGAGTTCTTGGAAACGAAGTGATGAATTTAATACACACTCTTACACCTTATAATGTTCTTCAAACCCAATAATATTAAAATATGTATACATTTTGTCTATCTGACAAAATATTGAATTCTGTATTAAGATTTAATTTATTTTCTGTCCGAAATACATCATCTTATCAATAAATAAACAATAATTAAAATGTTTTATTTCATTCTGGACTCTGTTTTGCAAATTAAATTCAATTTCATTTTGATTTTATTATTAGCTAATGGTGGTGCGCCTAAGGCAATACAATTCCAGCAGGTGTGCCACTTTTTTTTTCAAATTATTTACAATAACAAAAATAAAATGAAAACAACATTTTTTTTGTTGCTAGACATAAATCCCCCAATAAAAATAAATGTGTCTGATGCCGCCCACGATTTGTCGACGGCGGCCTGCTGCTGCCACACAGCTGATGATGCCCACGATTCTTAGGATAATAAAAATATCAATAAATTTTTTGCATAATTTGTAGTCGTAAAAGTGGAAACGTTTAAAACCAGTCGAAGAAGAATAAGCAGAAGAAATATAAGTCATTCACAAAAAAAAAAAAAAAAAAAAAAAAACCTTACGTCGTTCGCATAATTCATGGAAGGCTGGCTAAATGGTGAGTGTAATAAAACATAATATCGACAAAATGAAAACATATTTTCCTCTCTGTGATTGTGTGTGTGTGTGTTTGTATTGAAAATTATTATTGTGCTTATTAGAAGTTTGTTTTTATTTTTGTTTTGCCCGAATGAGAAAAACACTAATAAAAATATGCTGTAAAAAGCAACAAACAAAAACAAAAATGTATTTATCAAAAATTCATAAAATATGGCATGAAATAAACAAAAACATTTTTTAATTTATTAAAAGAATATTTTTCAAGGGCCATCTGAGGCGTGGATTTATTAAAGAATATTTTTCAAGGGCCATCAGAGGCGTGGATTTATTAAAAGAATATTAAAGAATATTTTTCAAGTTCAAGGGCCAACTGAGGCGTGGATTTATTAAAAGAATATTTTTCAAGGGCCAACTGAGGCGTGGATTTATTAAAGAATATTTTTCAAGGGCCAACTGAGGCGTGGATTTATTAGGCGTGGATTTAATATTTTTCAAGGGCCAACTGAGGCGTGGATTTATTAAAGAATATTTTTCAAGGGCCAACTGAGGCGTGGATTTATTAAAGAATATTTTTCAAGGGCCAACTGAGGCGTGGATTTATTAAAGAATATTTTTCAAGGGCCAACTGAGGCGTGGATTTATTAAAAGAATATTTTTCAAGGGCCAACTGAGGCGTGGATTTATTAAAGAATATTTTTCAAGGGCCAACTGAGGCGTGGATTTATTAAAGAATATTTTTCAAGGGCCAACTGAGGCGTGGATTTATTAAAGAATATTTTTCAAGGGCCAACTGAGGCGTGGATTTATTAAAGAATATTTTTCAAGGGCCAACTGAGGCGTGGATTTATTAAGGAATTATTAAAGAATATTTTTCAAGGGCCAACTGAGGCGTGGATTTATTAAAGAATATTTTTCAAGGGCCAACTGAGGCGTGGATTTATTAAAGAATATTTTTCAAGGGCCAACTGAGGCGTGGATTTATTAAAGAATATTTTTCAAGGGCCAACTGAGGCGTGGATTTATTAAAGAATATTTTTCAAGGGCCAACTGAGGCGTGGATTTATTAAAGAATATTTTTCAAGGGCCAACTGAGGCGTGGATTTATTAAAGAATATTTTTCAAGGGCCAACTGAGGCGTGGATTTATTAAAGAATATTTTTCAAGGGCCAACTGAGGCGTGGATTTATTAAAGAATATTTTTCAAGGGCCTGAGGCGTGGATTTATTAAAGAATATTTTTCAAGGGCCAACTGAGGCGTGGATTTATTAAAAGAATATTTTTCAAGGGCCAACTGAGGCGTGGATTTATTAAAGAATATTTTTCAAGGGCCAACTGAGGCGTGGATTTATTAAAGAATATTTTTCAAGGGCCAACTGAGGCGTGGATTATTAAAAGAATATTTTTCAAGGGCAACTATCCAGGCTGCCTCCATAGGCGTGGATTTATTTAAAGAATATTTTTCAAGGGCCAAAGGCGTGGATTTATTTAAAAATAAATAAATCCACGCCTCAGTTATTGAAAAAATATTTTTTCAAGTTGGATTTGAAAAATACTTTAATAAATCCACGCCTCAGTTGGCCCTTGAAAAATATTCTTTAATAAATCCACGCCTCAGTTGGCCCTTGAAAAATATTTTTCAATAAATCCACGCCTCAGTTGGCCCTTGAAAAATATTCTTTAATAAATCCACGCCTCAGTTGGCCCTTAAAAATATTAATAAATCCACGCCTCAGTTGGCCCTTGAAAAAATTCTTTAATAAATCCACGCCTCAGTTGGCCCTTGAAAAATATTCTTTAATAAATCCACGCCTCAGTTGGCCCTTGAAAAATATTCTTTAATAAATCCACGCCTCAGTTGGCCCTTGAAAAATATTCTTTAATAAATCCACGCCTCAGTTGGCCCTTGAAAAATATTCTTTAATAAATCCACGCCTCAGTTGGCCCTTGAAAAATATTCTTTAATAAATCCACGCCTCAGTTGGCCCTTGAAAAATATTCTTTAATAAATCCACGCCTCAGGGCCCTTGAAAAATATTCTTTAATAAATCCACGCCTCAGTTGGCCCTTGAAAAATATTCTTTAATAAATCCACGCCTCAGTTGGCCCTTGAAAAATATTCTTTAAAATCCACGCCTCAGTTGGCCCTTGAAAAATATTCTTTAATAAATCCACGCCTCAGTTGGCCCTTGAAAAATATTCTTTAATAAATCCACGCCTCAGTTGGCCCTTGAAAAATATTCTTTAATAAATCCACGCCTCAGTTGGCCCTTGAAAAATATTCTTTAATAAATCCACGCCTCAGTTGGCCCTTGAAAAATATTCTTTAATAAATCCACGCCTCAGTTGGCCCTTGAAAAATATTCTTTAATAAATCCACGCCTCAGTTGGCCCTTGAAAAATATTCTTTAATAAATCCACGCCTCAGTTGGCCCTTGAAAAATATTCTTTAATAAATCCACGCCTCAGTTGGCCCTTGAAAAAAAATATTCTTTAATAAATCCACGCCTCAGTTGGCCCTTGAAAAATATTCTTTAATAAATCCACGCCTCAGTTGGCCCTTGAAAAATATTCTTTAATAAATCCACGCCTCAGTTGGCCCTTGAAAAATATTCTTTAATAAATCCACGCCTCAGTTGGCCCTTGAAAAATATTCTTTAATAAATCCACGCCTCAGTTGGCCCTTGAAAAATATTCTTTAATAAATCCACGCCTCAGTTGGCCCTTGAAAAATATTCTTTAATAAATCCACGCCTCAGTTGGCCCTTGAAAAAAAATAAATCCACGCCTCAGTTGGCCCTTGAAAAATATTCTTTAATAAATCCACGCCTCAGTTGGCCCTTGAAAAATATTCTTTAATAAATCCACGCCTCAGTTGGCCCTTGAAAAATATTCTTTAATAAATCCACGCCTCAGTTGGCCCTTGAAAAATATTCTTTAATAAATCCACGCCTCAGTTGGCCCTTGAAAAATATTCTTTAATAAATCCACGCCTCAGTTGGCCCTTGAAAAATATTCTTTAATAAATCCACGCCTAGTTGGCCCTTGAAAAATATTCTTTAATAAATCCACGCCTCAGTTGGCCCTTGAAAAATATTCTTTAATAAATCCACGCCTCAGTTGGCCCTTGAAAAATATTCTTTAATAAATCCACGCCTCAGTTGGCCCTTGAAAAATATTCTTTAATAAATCCACGCCTCAGTTGGCCCTTGAAAAATATTCTTTAATAAATCCACGCCTCAGTTGGCCCTTGAAAAATATTCTTTAATAAATCCACGCCTCAGTTGGCCCTTGAAAAATATTCTTTAATAAATCCACGCCTCAGTTGGCCCTTGAAAAATATTCTTTAATAAATCCACGCCTCAGTTGGCCCTTGAAAAATATTCTTTAATAAATCCACGCCTCAGTTGGCCCTTGAAAAATATTCTTTAATAAATCCACGCCTCAGTTGGCCCTTGAAAAATATTCTTTAATAAATCCACGCCTCAGTTGGCCCTTGAAAAATATTCTTTAATAAATCCACGCCTCAGTTGGCCCTTGAAAATATTCTTTAATAAATCCACGCCTCAGTTGGCCCTTGAAAAATATTCTTTAATAAATCCACGCCTCAGTTGGCCCTTGAAAAATATTCTTTAATAAATCCACGCCTCAGTTGGCCCTTGAAAAATATTCTTTAATAAATCCACGCCTCAGTTGGCCCTTGAAAAATATTCTTTAATAAATCCACGCCTCAGTTGGCCCTTGAAAAATATTCTTTAATAAATCCACGCCTCAGTTGGCCCTTGAAAAATATTCTTTAATAAATCCACGCCTCAGTTGGCCCTTGAAAAATATTCTTTAATAAATCCACGCCTCAGTTGGCCCTTGAAAAATATTCTTTAATAAATCCACGCCTCAGTTGGCCCTTGAAAAATATTCTTTAATAAATCCACGCCTCAGTTGGCCCTTGAAAAATATTCTTTAAATAAATCCAACTATTTGAATTTCAGGGAAAAGAAAACAATTGGTACTTGATTATGCCTTAATAGTCCTTGGAAAAGTATTGAACATATTTTAATTCCCTTGAAATAACAACATTTAAAATATTTTTTTCTTATGGACCTTGAAAAAATACTGATAGTTTTTGGTAACAATTGAAAAAGATAGTCATTACAAAAATAATTCTTAAAAATTTAAGGATTATGAAACAGAATCCTTTAAAATGGATGGTAAAAATTAAGTTAAATATATATATATATATATATAATTTATTGATGTACAAATATTTATAATCTTTAACCACAAATAAATGTACAACAAGCCTTATTGATAATTCTCTCCCCCTTACTCACACATACCAACTGACAATAAATAAAATATGAAAAGTCATTGATTTGTAATATTTCCTACAAACATATACATATGTACATACATATTGAATTGATTGAGTTATTATATCATTGTAATAGATTATGCGATTCATTTCATTTAATTGAATTGAAAACGAATTGAAATGTAAAGGACATCATCAAGGTAATATATGTATGTGCATATGCATATATGGAAACATGTCAATAAAATGTGTTAATTAAAAAAAACACACACACAAAAACAACAACAAAACTTGGAATTTTTCAATTAAATTTCTATTATCCTATTGTTTGTTGATGTCATCAATCTGCAATCCTACCAGTTACCATTTAACCCAAATAAATTAATTGAGTGTATATTAAAATAGAAGTTCTTCACATATTTATGTATATGACAATAGCAAACAATATGGAGGTATGGATTTTTTTGTTAATATTGTAATCAAAGAATTATGGCTATGCTAAGAAGCCAATGTGAAAAGATGAGATGGAGAGAAAAGAAGAGGGTGATATGGTAAATTGATATTATCAATAAACAGTTGGGGGCTGACCTTCTTTCAAATATATACATACATTCATAATCCTTTACAAATACCTCTGCATACTGTTGAAGGACAAACACCTACATACATACATACGACTTTGGAAAATGGAATAAAGTAACATGCCCACAGGAAAAAAATATGTATTCTGGTGTATACATTTTTTCCAAAATAGACTTTTCATATTTACCCAATCGATATTGGGATGTCTATGCTCTGCTATTATTTATTTATTAAATATTGTTTTTTTTTTCCTTTCCAATATTGAAAAGTCATATATATACACACCATATGTTTCCCACCACATATCCTTTATACATATATTGCCATGATTAACATATTGACAAAGGTCATGCCCAAAACATGTCTCACACTCGCTGGTGTCTAGTTCGATGTCGTAAACGAAAGTGCTGGAAACAAATTGTGTGTATATGTGTGTCTTTCCTTTAATCAAACAGCAAAAGCTATAAAAAATATATTTTCACAGTTGTTCCAAATTTTCGAACATTCTCCCTCTGGGGAAGAAGAAAGTCAATCTTTTTTGTGAACAGCAAAATTAAACGAAGAAAAAAAAATGAACTTCTTAGAGACGAGTCATCATCAGAAGTATGACACAAAAGGTCAAAGCATGATTTAAATCCCTTATTCAAAAGAATTTTATAAAGTTCTCTTCCCTTCTAGTTGACTGATAACGTAAAGGCAGCCTCCAAACCCTATCGTGAACATTTTGGGGCCATATAAACCCACACACACACACACTCATATGCATATGTGTTGAATTGTGTCTTTGATAAGACGCAATAATATATCATCTGTGCCACTAAGGATAAGGCCATATACATAAAGTAGATATTGCTTAGATAACTAAATCGGCCCCTAAAAAGTAAGCCACTTAAAAACGGGTATCCTTATATAAGACAAGCCTTTGAGTGAAATATAAAAAGGTTCTCTTCTTCACTTTCTGCCCTTTGTGTTAATGTCGATTATCTCTTTGGCGTTTAACCAAATAATGGCGACATTTATATCGAAGAATAATCCTAAATTGTGCAGAATATAAACAGATGTTTGAATGATATGTTAATTGAGAAAAGTTCACCAATGGATAGTAGGACTATTTGAATTTCAGGGAAAAGAAAACAATTGGTACTTGATTATGCCTTAATAGTCCTTGGAAAAGTATTGAACATATTTTAATTCCCTTGAAATAACAACATTTAAAATATTTTTTTCTTATGGACCTTGAAAAAATATTGTTTGAAACATTCACATTATTAAAAAATATTAGAAAGTTGAAAAAATATTCTTTAAAAAATCCACGCCTTGTGGTGATCCTTGAAACAATATTCTCTAAAAAATCCACGCCTTGTGGTGGTCCTTGAAAAAATATTCTTTAAAAAATCCACGCCTTGTGGTGATCCTTGAAAAAATATTCTTTAAAAAATCCACGCCTTGTGGTGATCCTTGAAACAATATTCTTTAAAAAATCCACGCCTTGTGGTGGTCCTTGAAACAATATTCTTTAAAAAATCCACGCCTTGTGGTGGTCCTTGAAAAAATATTCTTTAAAAAATCCACGCCTTGTGCTGATCCTTGAAAAAATATTCTTTAAAAAATCCACGCCTTGTGCTGATCCTTGAAAAAATATTCTTTAAAAAATCCACGCCTTGTGCTGATCCTTGAAAAAATATTCTTTAAAAATCCACGCCTTGTGCTGATCCTTGAAAAAATATTCTTTAAAAAATCCACGCCTTGTGCTGATCCTTGAAAAAATCCACGCCTTGTGCTGAACCTTGAAAAAATATTCTTTAAAAAATCCACGCCTTGTGCTGATCCTTGAAAAAACATTCTTTAAAAAATCCACGCCTTGTGCTGATCCTTGAAAAAATATTCTTTTAAAAAAAATTCACGCATTGTGGTGATCCTTGAAAAAATATTCTTTAAAAAATCCACGCCTTGTGATGATCCTTGAAACAATATTCTTTAAAAAATCCACGCCTTGTGGTGGTCCTTGAAAAAATATTCTTTAAAAAATCCACGCCTTGTGCTGATCCTTGAAAAAATATTCTTTAAAAAATCCCCGCCTTGTGCTGATCCTTGAAAAAATATTCTTTAAAAAATCCACGCCTTGTGCTGATCCTTGAAAAAATATTCTTTAAAAATCCACGCCTTGTGCTGATCCTTGAAAAAATATTCTTTAAAAAATCCACGCCTTGTGCTGATCCTTGAAAAAATCCACGCCTTGTGCTGATCCTTGAAAAAATATTCTTTAAAAAATCCACGCCTTGTGCTGATCCTTGAAAAAATCCACGCCTTGTGCTGATCCTTGAAAAAATATTCTTTAAAAAATCCACGCCTTGTGCTGATCCTTGAAAAAATATTCTTTAAAAAATCTACGCCTTGTGCTGATACTTGAAAAAATATACTTTAAACCAGTGAGCGGAGCAGTATAGTCGGACGGGGCCGACCATACGATACCCTACACAACTACCACGAACTCTAACTTTCTGAGGATGTTTATTCTGAGTCTGAGTAGTATTTCGTGATATTTGCCCCCTGTTGTCCGATTAGAGGTCAACAACACCTCTTTCTTACTTTTTTTCGAATATTCAGTACAGTCCTTCTAATTACTTGTCCAGATTACCTTCACGGTGGGTTGTGTTGTGATTTTCGGATTATACTCTACTCGAAAACACACAAAAAATTATGTTTTCCGTCCATTTCATCCCAAAATTGTATCCTGATCATCACCGAAAATTGTAGGCGTTGTTCTTGACTGTAACTGGAACTTCATGAAAAATTTCAAAGCCATCAGCGCGATATTTCTCCCACTAATGTGGTAATGGGTTACTAAATAATATCTGAATACGTAAGCACCTGTAAATATGTGACTGTAACTCCCACATCTGAGTAGATACATCACTATCCTCTTGGATATGCTATCAACTCCTGGGGTCTACATCCTCCAGGAGTAAATATATATGCCATAGAATACAAATTTTGCCATTTTTCACACAAAAGTCAGGGTCCATTTGACCCGCTAAATATTGACCGATCTTTATCAAAACATGCATGCTTATTCTCTGGCCCGATCCCCTTCTCCATGCAAAATTTCGCGGTGTTTGGGCCATAATTGCGGCCTCTGGAGCGACCAGAAAAACCGACAAAAATTTAGTATTTGGTCCATTTCATCCCCTAAATATTAACCGATCTTTTCCAAAAACAATAGGGGTCTTCATTGGCCAGAACCCATCCTACATGCAAAATTTCGTGAAGATTGGTCCATAACTGTGGCCTGTATCGTGTTTACAAATTATAATGGACAGACGGACGGACGGACGGACGGACACACATGTCTAGATCGACTCAGCTAGTCGAGATATGACGATCGGTATACTTAAAGGTGGGTCTAGGACCAATATTTCGCGGCGTTACAAACATTTGGGGCTGCACAAAGCTATAATACCCTGACAACATAGTTGTGTAGGGTATAAAAATCCACGCCTTGTGCTGATCCTTGAAAAAATATTCTTTAAAAAATCCACGCCTTGTGTTGATCCTTGAAAAAATATTCTTTAAAAAATCCACGCCTTGTGTTGATCCTTGAAAAAATATTCTTTAAAAAATCCACGCCTTGTGTTGATCCTTGAAAAAATATTCTTTAAAAAATCCACGCCTTGTGCTGATCCTTGAAAAAATATTCTTTAAAAAATCCACGCCTTGTGGTGATCCTTGAAACAATATTCTTTAAAAAATCCACGCCTTGTGGTGGTCCTTGAAAAAATATTCTTTAAAAAAATCCACGCCTTGTGCTGATCCTTGAAAAAATATTCTTTTAAAAAAAATTCATGCCTTGTGCTGATCCTTGAGAAAATATTCTTTTAAAAAAATCCACGCCTTGTGCTGGCCATTGCAAAAATATTCTTTTAAAAAAATCCACGCCTTGTGCTGGACCTTGCAAAAATATTCTTTTAAAAATCCACGCCTTGTGCTGGTCCTTTTGAAAAATCCAAGCATTCTGCTAGGACTTGAAAAAAATATTTTTTTGAAAAATCATTCTTTAAAAAAATCCACGCTTTCTGCTGGCCCTCGAAAAAATATTTTTTTTGAAAAAAACATTCTTTAAAATATAAACGCCTTCTGTTGGTCCTTGAAAAAAATATTTTAAAAATCCAAGCCTTCTGCTGGTCCTTGAAAAAAAATATTTTAAAAATCCAAGCCTTCTGCTGGCCCTTGAAAAAAAAATTATTTTAAAAATCCACGCCTTCTGCTAGGGCTTGAAGAAATATTCCTTGTAAATTTTTTTTTTTAAAACCACGCCTTTTCAGAAAAATTCCTTGTAAAAACATTTTTTAAAAAATCCACGCCTTCTGCTGGTCCTAAAAAAAAATATTTTAAAAATCCACGCCTTCTGTTGGTTCTTGAAAAATATTCTTTAAAATATGTACGCCTAATAGTCATCGAAAAAATTTTCTTTTAAAAAATATATTCCTTTAAAAAATCCCCGCCTAAATCCACGTCCATGAAAAAATTTGTTCTAAAAACAAAAGTCCTTGAATATGCAATGCCTTTCGATGGTTTCATTAGGGAAATATATTACAATTTAAAACTTACCCCTATCATCACATTGCAATTTAAGAACATTTTAACCTTACCTGCAACGAAATAAAAGATAAACATTAGTAACATTGGAGGACGACATGAAATATTTATCACATATTTATTGTTTGTATATAAAGTCTATACTTTCGTATTTATTAGTTCCAAGAATTGTTATTCGTTAAAATTGCAATCAAAAGTCTTGCCGAGTGCAATTTCAAGATATCAAAGGCGCACACATACATACAGTCATATACAGAAAATAAATAAAATTGAGTTGCATACTTTTAGGCTGAGTAGCGGTAGTAGTAGTTCTTACATTAATATTTATTACATATGGAGACAAACGCCATCACATAAATCATCAAAGTTTCCACGAAAAGAATATTATTTGACTTGTGTTGCTGACATCGCTCCAGGGCATTCGGCAGCCTGCTGCAGATATATTTTGAAGGAACAGAAGACAAAGTTATTCAAGTGTTTGACTAAAGTCTTGTGTACAATCGTAAGTATGCTATAGAAATGAAAGTACCTAAAAGTTTACTTTATCATCAAATATATTCTTATCAATTAGTTAGGCAAACAGGTAAAGTATATGGAATTTATATAGAATGGTTGGGAAAATTGAAATTTATGCGAAGGAAAGATATATACAGTCATTATTGATTATAATAGGGAAGGATAGTAGCTTTGTAAACTGAGTGCGGAATTATTAAAAAAAACATCTGGTGCATATGTTTAGGCATTCTGAAGGGTATTCGTTCATGTCTGAAAGCAATAAATGCCCCTCGGATTGTCCATCGAAAATTTTTGAATTTTTAATGAGCATAATTTAATTTTTAGGCCTGTTTTCTGTAACAAAAATGACATCATTTTTTTTTTTTAATTTTAATGCCAAATTCTGACCTTTTTAGACACTTTTCGAACAAAACGGATGAGGTTGATTAACCTTAAATTGAAAAGTCAATTTTCTCAATAAATTTAGTTGTAATTTTAACACAAATGACTGATGTTAGACAAACCGCAGACGACCCTAAAGTCGACCCTTTTCATCTGTGACAGGTAACATGAAAGGTATAACGTATAATTGACATATTTTCAATATTTAATACATTTTTTTTTTGTTTTTTTTCGATTGATATTGATGGCGTATAGAATTTGGTGTAATTTAATTATATGAAATGGGCAACTTGTCCATATCACTTAATTAATTTTTAAATTTGATTAAACAAAAATGTTGTAATGCATTCTAATTAAATGTCATTGCAAAAATGTGTGTGGCATGTCAAAATGAAAAGTGGACAAAAGTTATCAGCAATGTAAGTTAATGGAAATAGTATGCTTGAATTTGACACTTAATTAATATTTAATAAATTTTTTGGATGGAAAACAATTTAAGGGAACCCCACCCATTCTCGATTTTAATTTTTCAAGATTTTCAATGGGCTGATAAATCAATACCAATGCTTGTTAAGGTTTGTTACTTTGCACATATATATTTGAAGATTTAAAAGAGAAGAAAAATAATTTACAAAAAATTGTTGTTATTGTTTTGTTGTTGTTTTTTGTAATTAAAGAAAAGTCCTTATTTTTGATGGTGGGCATGATAACTCCTCACTGGAACATCGGAATCCGAAAATTCCAACGGTGTTAGAAAGTGTACATATCTGGCACTCGTATGAACTAGAATTATTGACTACGCTCTAAAATTAACAAAATGGTGGACCTTTGAAAAAATATTTTTGGAAAATCGCCGATTTTTGACCAAAAACCAAGTTAAAAAATAAGGAAGATCTTCACCGATTGGCTTTATCCTAGTTCATACGATAGCTATACACTCACAGAGAAACGTGTAAAAATGTGGAATCGATTGGGATATTAGTTTTTAAGTTATCGTGCCCGCCATTCGCAAGAAAGAAAAACGCGTTTAAAGTTTGAGAAGCCCTTTAGCCGTCACTTGATACTGACACAATAAATCGGCTATATCTTCAAGAGTTCTTGAGATTTACACTTGAAATTTTGTAGGGACATTCTTGAATTAGTGTAGATTCGAATTAAATCAACAAAATTTTTGACCCTGAGAATGGGTGGGGTCCCCTTAATAGACATTGTTTAACATACCTATATAAAGAGTTTTGTAAAAAGTTTTTTTTTTATTTTTTATACCCTACACAACTATGTTGTCGGGGTATTATAGCTTTGTGCAGCCCCAAAAGTTTGTAACGCCGCGAAATATTGGGTCCTAGATCCACCTTTAAGTATACCGATCGTCATATCTCGACTAGCTGAGTCGATCTAGACATGTGTGTCCGTCCGTCTGTCCATTATAATTTATAAACACGACACAGGCCACAGTTATGGACCAATTTTCAACAAATTTTGCATGTATGATGGGTTCTGGTCAATGAAGACCCCTATTGTTTTTGGTAAAGATCGGTTGATATTTAGGGGATGAAATGGACCAAATACTTAATGTCTGACGGTTTTTCTGAGCTTTCCAGAGGTCGCAGTTATGGTCCGAACATCGTGAAATTTCACATGGAGAGGGGGGTCGGGCAAGAGAATAAGCATGCCTGTTTTGATAATGATCGGTCAATATTTAGCGGTCAAGGGTCAAATGGACCCAGACTTTTGTGTGAAAAATTACGAAAGTTTTATTCAGGGGCGTACATACCTGCTCCTGCTCCGAAAAGTTGATCGTATATCCAAGAGGAGTTGTTGACCTTTAAATTGATACCAATTATATGGTTGTATGTACTCTGATGTGGGAGTTATACGTAATTAGGTTAAGGTGACTATGTTCATAGTATTAATATTACCCCATTAAAGAATGAACAGAAGGAAATGTCGCGCTGATCGCTTTGAAATTGTACATAAAGTTCCGATTATGGTCAATGACGACGCCTATAGTTTGCGGTAAAGTTGAGATTTCATTCAGGAGGTGCAATGAACCGAAAACTGTAATTTTTGTCAGATTTTCTAGTCGCTCTAGAGACAATTATTATATGCAGAACACATCACATATTTTACAAGGTGAAGGGGATCTGACCAAATACTTAGAGCGGTTGTTTAGATGATGATCGGTCAATATTTAAGATCTATAATCGGAAAAAGTGTGCAAGTATCACGAAATATTGCCCAGGCTCAGAATATAGAACCGTAGAAAGTCGACCCCGTCCGACTATACTGCTCCGCTCACTGGTTTTTTAAATAAATTTGGATTTGATTACAATAGATGAATTAATAAAAGGAATTGTCACGATCAGCCGAAACCAATCACTATTTAATGTTGGTTCTGAGCTCATAAACCAATAATATGAAGTAGTCCCAAAGAAAATATTAGGTTGGTGCGTATGAAATGTCGGATTCTTAAGTGATTTTATAAAACGGTATTTCTTTCTTCAAAAGCTGTTTATTCAATCAAAGTATGGTTCATTCGCTTCAATAGACTTCTCCCAACGAGATTTAAAAAAAAAAATTGGTCTTTAGAATAAATAAACTCTGATATCGTGTTGTTTAGACTGTCTTCATTTTCATAGAGTTCGCTCTGTCAGTGCGTGCGGTGGTACCCACTTGTCCATCTTCTTAACCTTGCTAATCTCAGAAAGGTGTCTCAATATCGTTGTACGGTCAACTTTCATCCTGATAGCAAGTTCCCTCGTGAATACGGCTGTGAAAAATCGCCAGTCCGAAATTTTTCGCACCAACGCTGCATTTTCCGATCGTTAACCGTATTCTCCCCAAACGCTTGGTTTATGTTGCGTGCAGCTTTTGCAGCACTATTACCAAGTTTGTACTCATATAAGAAAATGACGTGAATGTCGGCAGAATTCATATCGGCAATAAACTCAAAAGAAATAACAAAAGGGAAGACCTTCGAGAAAACCTATTTTGCTGAAATGAGTATCTGGCAATGGACAATACGACTATGAATTAGGTTATGCCAAAAACAAAAGTATAACGAAAACCGGGAGACAAACGTTCGCATGTAAAGAGAATCCGACATTTCATACGCACCAACCTAATAGTATGAGGCTTCAAATCATCAAATCAAAAGAATTCTTCATAGGTTAACCCAAAATCTTAATTTTGCCAAATTTAGTACGCATTAATATAAATCCAATTTTCAATTTCAGGATTCCAGCCCGATCGCGTCACCCAAATATAATTGTACCAAAATTTAGTACCATTTAAAACACATTAGTATGCATTTTTAAACATCTTTTATACCCCAATTCTACACCCCAACAAAATTTTTAGGATTCCATCTCTATCGGTTCACCCAAATTGAGTACACATTAGTATGAACTTCCAAGACTTCCTACACAGCCCAATCGTGCACCCAAAGAGTGATCCTAACTTAAAATTTCGAAATTATATCTCTATCGGGTCACCCAAATGCACATTAGTATGAATTTCCAAAACTTCCTACATAGCCCAATTCTACACCTCAACAGTGATCCTAACTCCACATGTCAAGATTCAAACTCTATTGGTTTCCCCAAAATTCAAATTGTACCAAATTTAGTACCATTTAGTACCCGTAAGTATAAATTTCCAAAACTATATCTATATCCTAATCCTACACTCCAAAAGTAATATTATTTCCAAATTTCAGTGTTCCAGATCTATCGGTTTAACCAAAAGTACCTACATATTCTAATCCTACACTCCGACGATAATGTAATTTCAAATATCTGGATTTCTGCTCAAACCGCCTCTCCAAAGTTAAATTGTACCACATTTAGTACTGTTTAGTACTTTTTTTGAATAAATGAGTACAAGCTTTTAAACTACCTCCTTATATCGACTTTACATCTCAATCCTGATTCGCATTCCAAATTTCAAGTTTTAAGCTCTATCCGTTCACATGCTACGAAATTGCACAAAATTTACTACATTTTAGTACTTTTCGGATACTTATAGTTCGAATGGCTAAAAAAATCCTTTGCTATATATATTCTGCATCCCTTAAGTGACTCTCATTTCAAATTTAGGATTTCTAGCTTTACCAGTTCACCAAATACAAATGGTACCACATTTAGTACTTTTCGTACCGTTTTGCTTACGAATTTCTAAAAACCCAGTCTTTTGTGTCAGTTTTGAACCAAAAGTGATCAAAAGTTTGAAGATTCTAGCTTCAGACGATTTGTCTGTGCGTTGATCAATCAGGTATTATTAGAACACCCCAAATCGGAGAAAAGTCTCTAGAGCAAATTCTATCTACCAATGTTCTCCAGAACGATATCTATCGAATGTTTCCATAACATTCTCAATATATTTAGATACCATTTTACCAACTGAAGGTCTTAGAGAGAACTTTAAACAGCAGAATTCCTTCAAAAAATGTTCGAACTCTACAAAACCTGATGAAGAGCTCTTACCCTGAATTTTTCTGAATATAGACAGGTATTCTATTTACAGGCTTTTTCCGATAGATCTTCTAAGTGGCTTAATTATAGAAGGTATTTTATTTGTAAAATATCGCCGGAAGATCATATAGAAGACCTAACCTATTGAACGTGTTGAGGATACATTGCGAGTTGGAGGATTGAAAAGTCTTGATTACTCAGAATGGCTACTCAAAATCGTATATATTTAGAATGACCTAGATGGGTTTCGGGAAAATCCTATTTTGATGTCTGGAAGAACTTTAAAAATCAGAAAATATATGCCGATCTATTATCTACCCTATCTATCAAATATATCACATCTATCATATGTATCATATCTATCGTGTCTATCCTATCAAACCTATCTATCATACATCTATCACATCTATCATATATCTACCATTTCTATCATATGTATCCTATCTATCCTATCTATCTATCTATCTATCTATCTATATATCTATCTATTTACCTAACTAATCTATCTTAATCGGCCCAGATTTTTTAAAAATATTTTTTTTTTTAAATTTATGTCAGATTTCGTACTACAGGAATGGATCTATAAAAACGTGCTCAACCAAAATTGAAGTAGTAGATACGTTCAAATATTTAGGAATGCTATTAGACTGTCATATGAAATGGAGACCACAGATTGATAATATAAAAAAAAACTACGAAAATCATCCTACGCCTTGTATCACCTAAGTGTTTGTGCACCATATAAAGTGTTGAGGCAAGCATATTTCTCGTTGGTTGAATCCTATCTACGACATGGAATATCTGTATGGGGCAATGCATCTAAACGCAGAATACTTCAAATTACACAAAATAGCCTGTGGAAAATACTACAAAAAAGTTTACTCCGATCTAACACTAACCGACAAGGTAGTAACTCATCAACTCAAACAATAACAAACTACAACGAAAATCTACCGAAACTTTTGCACATATTAAACATTGAAAACTTGTACAAGACTACCATACTTAATGAGCTTCACGATGAAAAAAGTATCCTACATAGAATCAACCACGCCCAGAATACAAGAAGCCGAGCATTAGGAAAATACAAGATACCATGCTTCAAAAACGAATACGGAAAACGAACGCTCAGTGTTGGCCTTCCATCGCTCATGAATTCCATACCAGCATCTATACTAAGCTTAAGTAATAAATTTAAAAGAAAGAAATTGCTTAAAGAACATTTAATAAATTCCCAATAATAATTTATATAATAATTAAATAAAATGAATTGTTAAACAGCCTTTGTAATATAGACTAATTACATTTAAGAATATCCTACAGACAAGCCTATAGCTTCGTGGATTCTATGAATTGTAACTCTCTATATAATGAATTGTAACTCTCTATAAAAAGAAATAAAAAAAAAATGAAAAAAAAATCCATTTTCAGATACAAAGAAAATTTGACGAATATATTACGATGTGCAGAGTTGTCATCAAATCGCATACTACTATTGCATTATAAGATTTTCAAAATATGCCAGAAGGAGAGGACCAATAATTACCACCTTCGAAGGCGATATAGTTTTAGTAAAAATACAAGGTTATGCAAAGTTTGGTCAAAACGGATAACCCTTTCGCAGGATATTATTAATTTGACCATATGTAGGAGTGGTCCTGATAGAGTGGCCGAATATACGAACATACTAAAGGTTTGGAATAAATATTACGATGTGAAAAGTTGGGATTAAAGAGGCTACTATTTTCGAGCTTTTTAGTGCGCACAAACCACCTCAGCTAACTAGCTAACTAGGCGGAAAGGCACTTCAGCCTTAAGGCTAAAAAAATTAATTTTATATGTATGAACGCTTTCTATGAGTTTCCTGATGAATAAGATGAATTTTCTTGACAAATTTTCTTCTTCAATATATGCCAAATTGGCTACCTTCGCTGATGTTAATTTCTCCATGTTTCATGTACAGGGTACACCTTTTAGGTTATATGAGAATCAGTTTCTATGAATGTAAGAGTCATCCATGGAACCAATGACAACCCATGTTGTTATTGGCTAAGGGACAATAAAGAATTTAATAAAGGCCTATAAAATTGAGTGGGAAACAAAACAGGTAATAAATGTGTGTGTGTGCAAATATTTGATAACAGTTGGTGGTGGTGATGGTGGCTGACTGGTATTGGTGCGCTGTTGTTTGTAGGAACCAGTTTTTTGCACTTCAATCTACAGAATCTTTATTAATAAACTGACTTCATTGACAATATCACCTGCCTACAGGCGTGATAACTAACTGATGTAAGAGAGTGGCAATTGCAAACAGAAAAAACTTTATTACGTAAATTTATTAACACATCATCAGCATTGGCAGTAAGGGAAACAACAACAACACCAACCAACAACAGCGGCAACAATAGTAAAACAACAAATGACATGTGAGTGGATGTGTGAGTACTGCACGTCACATACTCTCCGGTTACTTGGGACACCTTCAACGATATTACATTTTTTTACTTAACCATTCAAAGCAGGCTGGTGTTGTCACACATATTTGAACACATGAACTCGCACACACACACGCTGACAAACTTATATTACAGGTAGTTAATTATTTTATAACTCTGGTGGGTCGAACTCTCGCACACCAGCCGCCTTCCACTCATTTAGCCATCCAATTCCGCCCTTTTAACTAACCTAGCCGGGTCGGTTCAGTTGTATGACGGTGAGGTCTCTGCGTTATTCTGCAATGTCATTAAATAGGGAATTTATTCGATTAATTAAGACAAAAGTGTATGAACTTGTTCGTGTAGAACATTAATCAGTTTTTTTATTGACTTGTATGACAGACAGGCAGGCAGATGGACGGCCACACACCACAGTGCCTGTAAACATAATAAAGAATACTTTTTTAATTTTATTATTAAATGACTAGCGTAGAGTAGAGATGATAGCTTGATAGAAAATATACGATTTAATGAAAATGTATCATAAACGTGTGAGTGACGTTAAATTAGCAGTCTAGCGGTAATTAATGTTCGCTGTTGGTTTAACATGGCGTATACGTGTTTTATGTACATGTTGACAATGTTGCTAATACGTCACATAGTCTTAATGAGAGGAAAATATAGAAATAAGGCCGATATCAAATAAAGGACTGCATTTTTTTCGGGACTTTTGGATGTCATCATTATTCGACTGTATATTCGATTTTTTTGGGCATAGCATTAAGGTAATCAGGAAAATATTTTGACCCGGAATGCAGGGTAGTCCGATTTTTTTGAGTCGTGAATTCTACTCAGGGCAATTAATACATATTCCGAAACTTTTTGATTCTCATTGGGTACAAAAATCTCCATACCAAAAATGTATTTTAAAGTCTCGGGCTACACGACACACCTAATTATTAGGTATTTAATGCACTTTGGATACATTTTTGGTTCTAATACTATTTTTTTGGGTTCTCATCTTCTTCCAAAAATTAATAAGTAACTATAACTTGGCATTGCGGATTTTTAGGGGCTGATATACATACAGCAGGGTGAGATGAAAAAAACTGCAACCAATTCAGACATCTAGGAAGTGGACGGAAGAAAGCAGCAACATCAGAAGAAATGGTTCGAAAAGTAAAGAAGCGACTTTATCGAAACGCGCGTCGCAGTGGCCGAAAAATGGTGAGCTGAACATATCGCAATATTCCTTTCGACAAGTATTGAAAAATGAGCTCGGTGAGCTGAACATATCGCAAATATTGAAAAATGAGCTCGGGGTAAAGCCATTGAAATTCCAAAAGGTGCAAGAACTTACACCGCAGCAGAAAGAAAATAGACTCAAAAGAGCTAAAGTGTAGCTTCGATTGGCCGAAAGTGGTGAACTGCTGAATTTGGTATTCTCCGATGAGAAAACATTCGTTGTCCAGCAGTTTGTAAACAAACAAAATTATCGTGTTTACTTGCCAAAGAGGTCAGCTGAAAATGGGCACTTTCGGTTGGCCACCAGAACACCAGCGCCGGTCATGGTGATGGTGTGGCCCGCCAAAACAGCCAATGATCACTCTCCGCTCGTATTAATCAACCGTGGTATCAGAAAAAATGCAGAATATTATCTCGCAAAAATTCTAGAGGGTGTATTAAAGCCTTGAGCACGCAAACATTTTCGCCGCAGACCTTGGACATTCCAACATGACTCAGCACAATCGCACTCAGTACGCGCCACCCAAGAATGGTTACAAAATGAGGTTCTGCCTTCATTTCCAAAATCTCCGGATACCAATCCGTTGGACTATTTTGTCTAGAGTATTTTGGAAAGCAAGGTTGGCCCGTAAAAATACCAAAGTGTTGATCACCTCAAGCAAGCGCTTCGCCGGTAATGGACCAAAATACCGCAGAGAAACATTTGCGCAGCGTGTGACGGTTGCATTGGTCATGCGAAGGCCATACTTCGTGCCAAAGGTGACCAATTGCAACAAATCTAAACTTATTCTAAAATTTGATGCTATTTCCGATATTTTTTGCTATCATTCAATAAAATCTAAAAAAAAAATAAATAAAAATTATGGCGTTTGGCTTTGTTGCAGTTTTTTTTTTTTTTTTTTTGAACTCATCCTGTATATGGCGAAAATTTGGTATATTGAAGGTCTCAGTTGGAGTGTCTAATTAAGTGGTAGCTTTTGGACATTCCGGTTTTTGAACGATGAAAAATAGCAGCATAAAATAAAAAATTCAAAATATGTAGGACCATATTTCGACGTAGAACCCATATTTTTATTTTTGGAATTCTTAATTCTTTACCAAAAACAATCAGTGAGTTAATATTTAAACACAGCATTAATGACCCCGCTCCAAATTCGGTATTCGGATTCTTTAAACCAGTGAGCGGAGCATACGATATGATATCCCATACAATTACAACGGAACTCTAACTTTCTGTGGATCTATATTCTGAGACGACAGATTAGAGTTTATCAGCTCCTCTTCCTTACTTTGGTATATTTTCCGAATACTAATGAACTTAATGTAAAATTCCATAAAAATCATCGCGTCATTTCTGCCTTCTATCGGGATAATGGTACTCGCATCCGATTACATTCATCCATATAATTGGTATCAATTTATACTATCAAGATTTCGAGTCTATGTCCTTCAAGAGCAAATATATAGCCATAGAATACAAATTTTCTAATTTTTCACACAAAAGTCTGGGTCCATTTGTCCGACTAAATATTGACCGATTCTCCTGAAAAGAGACATATTTATCCCTGACCAGACCTCATCCTCTGCATAAAATTTGGAGATATTCTGATTATAATCGTGGCCTCTAGAACGAACAAAAAAAAAAAATAAACAAAAAAAGTTATTGGTCCATTTCGTCGCCTTTCTTATGCACAATTCGTGTCCTACATGCACAATTTCGTGACGATTGGCCAATAACTGTGGCGTATATAGTATTTACAAATTATATTTGACAGATGGACGGGCACCACATGTCAAGATATGTCGATGGTTATATTTAAAAGTGGGTCTAGGACCAATATTACGCGGCGTTACACAATCTTCGTGCTGCACGAAGCTATAAAACCCTGACAACATTGTTGTGTAGGGTATAAAATTCAGAAGCCTTTTTTTGGTCTTCAAAATTTATAAAAAATATCACGCCTTCTGTTGGTCTTTGGTAAAAAATATTCTTCAAAAATTATAAAAAAATACCATGTCTTCTATTGGTCATTGAAAAAATATTCCTTAAAAAATCCAAGCCTTCGGTGGATCATTGAAAAATAAAATTCTTTAAAAAATCCACGCCTTCGGTGGATCATTGAAAAATAAAATTCTTTAAAAAATCCACGCCTTCGGTTGGTGTTTGAAAAAATATTCTTTAAAAAATCTACGACTGTAATGGTTCTTGAAAAAATATTATTTAAAAAATCTACGCCTGGTTTGCCCTTGAAAAATATTCTCTAAAAAATATACGTCTGTAATGGTTATTGAAAAAAATATTCGTTAAAAAATCCACGCCTGGTTTGCCCTTTAAAAATATTCTTTAAAAAATTCACGCCTTCTGTTAGTCATTGAAAAATATTCTTTAAAAAATTCACGCCTTCTGTTAGTCATTGAAAAATATTCTTTAAAAAATCCACGCCTTCTGTTAGTCATTGAAAAAATATTCTTTAAAAAATCTACGCTTTCTGTTGGTCCTTGAAAATTGTTCTTTTAAAATGCACGCCCTCTGTTAGTCATTGAAAAAATCCAGGACATCTGTTGGTCCTTGAAAAATTATTCTTTAAAAACTCCGCGCCTTCTGCTGGTAATTGAAAAAATATTCTTTAAAAACTCCGCGCCTTCTGCTGGTCATTGAAAAAATATTCTTTAAAAAATCTACGCCTTCTGCTGGTCCTTGAAAAAATATTCTTTAAAAAATCTACGCCTTCTGCTGGCCATAGAAATAATATTCTTTAAAAAATCCACGCCTTTCTTGGTCATGGAAAAAATATTTTTTAAAAAAATCTACGCCTTTATCATTGAAAAAATATTCTTTAAAAAATCTACGCCTTCTGTTGGTCCTTGAAAAAATATTTTTTTAAAATATCCATAAATGTCAACGCCATTGCTTATTTTAAAGGAAAAATGTTCAGGTCACTGCTTTACAAAGAAATTGTATGTTTTGTATTTTAGATAACTAAAAATGCTGCACAAAAATTGTTTCTAAGAAACAATCGATGTTCATTCAACTAAAATGAAATATTAAGACGAGATAATCTATAAGCTCAAAATGTAGTACAACTTTTAGGGTGTTCAGGGTGGCGTATACGTTTGCTGTATCCCATTTCCACTGTACAATATGTATACGCACTGGTGTACAAATATTTTTAAAACATTTGCTGATTGTATGTATGAACCTGAATGGGAACGACTTTCAATTTAAAAATTAAAGGGAAAATAAATTCAATGGTTATATATTTTATATATAGATTTTAGTCTGTCCATCTTTATTATAGCTATTTTCCAACCTGAGGGGCTATAATTTGACGAGTTGAAGGGAGTCTCTGTAGACGAGCTGAACGGGAGTCTCTATAGACGAGCTGAAGGAAGTATCTACTATAGACGAGCTGAAGGGAGTCTCTTCTACAGACGAGCTGAAGGGAGTCTTTTCTATAGACGAGCTGAAGGGAGTCTCTTCTATAGACGAGCTGAAGGGAGTCTCTTCTATAGACGAGCTGAAGGGAGTCTCTTCTATAGACGAGCTGAAGGGAGTCTCTTCTATAGACGAGCTGAAGGGAGTCTCTTCTATAGACGAGCTGAAGGGAGTCTCTTCTATAGACGAGCTGAAGGGAGTCTCTTCTATAGACGAGCTGAAGGGAGTCTCTTCTATAGACGAGCTGAAGGGAGTATCTATAGACGAGCTGAAGGTAGTCTCCCTTCAAGCGCTTAAGGTAGTCTCTCTAGAGGAACTACTAAGAGTCTCTCTAGGAAATATGAAGGGATTCTCTCTTCAGGAGCTTAAGGTAGTCTCTGTAGGCGAGTTTCTCTAGACGAGCAAATGGTAGTATCCTCAGATGATCTGAAGGGTTTCAATATACAAGTTGAAGGGACTTTCTCTAAAGTTCAGAGGGAGAAGAAGAGTCTACTCATTTTTATAAATTCCTCGAAGAGTTGAAGGCAACCTTTATGGTTGATCTGAAAGTTTCCACGCTAAATATAGAAAATTATTTTTATATTTTTAAAAATACCAATATCTTGCCCTCTTAGTACCAGGGACGAAATGGAAAATATTTAACATGAAAAACCTTTAAAAGGCAATTTAAAACATTTTGGAATAAATTGAATAATTTTCTCGAAGTCTCGTTGCTTTATAAAAATAAACAAACAAACAAAAAATCAATTGAATTGTTAATGGATTTTCTTTTAAAATAATGGACAAAATTTATTGAACATACGACATAAACACACACACATACATTTATTGTTTCAACAATTGCCTTAGGAAAACAATTCTTCACATTATGTGATGGTGGGAAATTCTTGTTAACCATTTTTGTATCAATATTGAATTTATGTTTTTCTAAAGGAGCACCCCAGGCATGTGCTGAAACATAAGAGCAAAATTAAGGAGAAGAAGAAAAAAAAAACAACAATACAATTTTCTTCATCCCCCCAAAAAATAGAAATTCTTCAAAAAAGGTCTTCAAGAAAAATTTTCTAAAATACTTTTTTAAACTAAAAAAAGAAAAAAATTCGAAGAATGTTGATATAAGGTAACCATTGTTTAACACTTTCCAAGGTTCAAAATTCCCAAAGTGTACAAACAACGGCACTAACATTTCCATTGTCTGCAGCAGCACACATGTTACGTGTCGTCCGTGTTCGAACATTATTTCCGTTTTCAGTTCCTCCATCGCCCGACCTTCATCTTCTATCTGACATTCAAAATGTGACGATAGTGGCTTTCAAGTGTTGCAGACAGCACAGCTTGTTTGATTTCCGTTTCCCCTTTCCGATTTTTCTTCTCGTTTTGCACAATAATATCTCATTTAACCTCATTTGTAGCGTTACACCTCCCGCCCCATTCAAACACATTGTTAGCTATTTTCGACATCCTTTCATGTTGATATGCCCTTTAGAGAATATATATATATATATATATATATATATAAATGTGTGTGTGTATGTGTTCTAATTTTGTTTTGCCTTGTCCTTCATCTATACCTCTCTATAATATACACCATATTTGCTATGTCTGTACAGTTTGAAATTTTCTTTCATCTTTAATCAGATGTCGATAATAAAACTTTATAGTATGTGACGGAGTGTGTGTGTGTGCGTGTGTGTGTTGCGTTTGTGTATTTGTGATATAAAAATATTTGAACACACTTTTTATGGGAGTTTACTTAGAAAAAGTTTCTTCTATCAACAACATACATCAACATGGGCACATACACATATGAACTTTTTACGATAATAATATTTTTCTCTTTGATGGTAGGGAGGAGAGTTTCAAATACACTAGAGTATAGTGCAATTTTGTAAAATTTTAAAACAAACGAACACTACATGCATGTGTAGCTTGCACTTATATTTGCAGTTTTGATCAAATATTTATGCTCTCTTGCGTATTCTATGAAATGGCATGAATGCATGTGTTGATCTGCTTAAGAGAATATGCACTCTATACTACGTTCATAAAAAAAATATATAAATAAATTTAGCCTTGAGGTTTATTAGGGTATATAAATTTCGGTAAGATCAAAAAGGTGATTGAATCAACTCCGCTTCTGCCAATATGGAGTCGACTGGGTACGAATATCGCCAATATTTTATTAAGCCTATAGGAAATCCGTTGACTAAAGTAATGGTATATCTGATTTGGTACAATTACAACAAAAAGTAATTCCAAATCAAGTCCTAAGATGGGGTTATAGGTCCCCTCTTGCAGATTCAGATATTGAAACCTGTATTTGAATATCCGAATTTATCTATAATTCCCATATTTTTTAAAAAATGTACGCAAGATACAAACATGAGAGGTATTGGGCTAATTCGTCGAATATCCTCTCCTTTCAGAATGTAACAACTTTGATCAAATTGTACACAGTAATATTGACTTTTGTTGGGGAGGAAGCAGAGACAAAGTATTGACCCATTGAAACTGAAAGGAGTGGACCCAAAACCCCGTTTGTAAACATTATAAATTCTCGATTTTAATTTTTCAAGATTTTCAATGGGCTGGTAAATCTATACCAATGCTTGTTAAGGTTTGTAACTTTGCACATATATATTTGAAGATTTGAAAGTGAAGAAAAATAATTTACATAAAAAATTGTAATTGTTTTGTTGTTGTTTTTTGTAATTAAAAAGAACTCCTTTTTTATGGCGGGCATGATAACTCCTCACTGGAACATCGGAATCCGAAAATTCCAACGGTGTTAGAAAGAGTACATGTCTGGCTCTCGTATGAACTAGGATTGTTGACTTCGCTCTAAAATTAATAAAATGGCGGACCTTTGAAAAAAATATTTTTGGCAAATCGCCGATTTTTGACCAAAAACCAAGTTAAACAAGTGAAAAAGCGTTAAGTTCGGACGGGCCGAACTTTGGATACCCTATACTGACAGGTAATAGAAATGAAAATATAGGGAACATACCGAAAAGTGGACCTATACCGATATTTTTAAAAACGGATTATGTAATCCATAATGTAAACCATAATACAAATTTCAGAAATTTTTAATGGATAATTATACCCTCAGCCTTATGGCGAATGATGGTTAACACGGTGAAAATTTGCCTCATAGAAATATTGGTTCTAGACCCAATGTTTCTTTGGACCAAATCCGTTTCAGAAAATTAGGGTTTCATCGAAACTTTGACCATCTTATTATTATTTCCAAACCTAGTTCAAATTCGAAGATGGGGAATATCGGTCCACTCCTTGTGGAACCTCCACACATGGGCTAGGTCTAAATGCGGCTATAGTTCATTATCGAACCTTACGTTCTAATTTTTTATCTCGCTATCCTCCGCAGATGAAATGATGAGAGACTTAGAACCAAACTCAAAACGCGAAACAAATCAAATAACTATTTTAATATAAAAAAGGGGGTTATATGGGGACTACCCCAAAAAGGGGGCGAATATTAATAATTTTTGGTAAGGAGATTTGTTACCATATACGACTACAAAATACCAAATTACCCCAAAATACCGAAAATTGGGGTACCCTTATATGGGGGCTATCCGAAAAAATGGACCTATATTCATAAATTTTTGTGTAGACATTTGGTACCTATTAGGAACTCAAAATACTAAATTACAGCTAATTCGGCGGATAAATACGATCAAAACCCCCAAAATACTGCCTATTAGGAGGTACCGTTATATGGGGGCTACCAGAAAAAGTGGACCTATATTTATAACTTTTTGTGGAGACATTAAGTACCCAATAAGAACCCAATGTAGCAAATTTCAGCGAATTCGGTTGAAAAGCGCGCTAAAGAACCCCAAAATTCCGAAAATTTGGGGGTACCCTTATATGGGAGCTATGCCTAAACGTGGACCGATTAAGCCCATCTTCGAACTTGACCTGCCTGCAAACAAAAGACGACTCTATGCAAAATTTTGGCGATCTATCTCAATTCGTTTAGACGCTATAGTGATTACAACAGACAGACGGACATGGCTATATCGTCATAGAATTTTACGCTGATCAAGAATATATATACTTTATAGGGTCGGAAATGATTACTTCGAAGAGTTACAAACGGAAAAACAAAATTAATATCCCTCCATATATGGTGGAGGGTATAAAAATAAGGAAGATCGTCACCGATTGGCTTTATCCTAGTTCATACGATAGCTATACACTCACAGAGAAACGTGTAAAAATTTGGAATCGATTGGGTTATTAGTTTTTGAGTTATCGTGCCCGTCATTCGCAAAAGAGAAAAACGCGTTTAAAGTTTGAGAAGCCAGTCACTTGATGTTGACACAATAAATCGGCTATATCTTCAAGAGTTCTTGAGATTTTCACTTGAAATTTTGTACGGACATGCTTGAATTAGTGTCGATTCAAATTAAATAAAAAACAAAAAATTGGACCCCGAGAATGGGGGGGTCCCCTTAAATCGGGTATCTTGTTCGAATTATTGGATAACATTTAATTTCAGCAGTGGTTTGAAGATGGCGTTGTGCCTCAGAAAAATTGATGTCTTTATACCGTGACATCCATGGGCATTTCATCCTCCCTCGATGTTTCATTAAAACCTGACCTAAAAAAGATTTGATCTCGTTATAAAAAAATAATAGTGACGATTGGTGCAAAGTTAATTTTGAAAAACAAATGCCATCGTGGTGATCAGAGATCATTTCCTGGGACGAATCATAATTCTGTGCCATTGCACCCAAAACAAACAGCAATCGACCATGTCGGCCATCGTAGACCAGACAAACCTTATGAAAATTGCTTGTGAAAGAAGTATTTGAAGCAACAATTTGTTTGTCTAAAGTCTTCTGAGGAATTCGAAATATAAATAATAGACTTTTCTCATTGTGCATCATGAAAATGTGAGATCTCATACATAGGGTCTTTGGCCGATTCATGGGTCATCGCACGTATAACACCGACCTGACACCAAATTACTTCTTATTACGATGTTTGTCGCACAAAATATGCTAAAAAAAAATGCAAAAAATCGGAGGTACAAGAAGGAGAAACTGATAGATATGTATGTACTTTTTGGAATTAAGGGAACCCCACCCATTCTCTATTTTAATTTTTTAAGATTTTCAATGGGCTGGTAAATTAATACCAATGCTTGTTAAGTTTTGTAACTTTGCATATATATATTTGAAGATTTAAAAGAGAAGAAAAATAATTTACAAAAAATTTTTGTTATTGTTTTGTTGTTTTTTTTTTGTAATTAAAAAAAGTCCTTATTTTGGATGGCGGGCATGATAACTCCTCACTGGAAAATCGGAAATCGAAAATTCCAACGGTATTAGAAAGAGTACATGTCTGGCTCTCGTGTGAACTAGGATTATTGACTTCGCTCTAAAATTAACAAAATAGCGGACCTTTGAAAAAATATTTTTGGAAAATCGCAGATTTTTGACAAAAAACGTAATTTCTAAATCGACTCCAAACAGTTTGTAAAGGCACATTTTTGTCGTTTTTAAAAAAATGAGGACTGCTACTTAAATTTGGAATAAAACAAGTATTTTTGCTCCAATATAAGAAAAAGATCCTTCTGATTCTTTGTTAGAAAAAATATCTCTTCCAACCTCCTACAAAAAAATAGAAAACGAAAAAATCATAAAATGCTCACGCAAACTGAGCACTGCTAGAACTCGAATCTAGGCTTTCAAAGGTTGCAAAAAATAAGCGTAGCAATACTTTCTTCTATTCTAGTCGATATAAGTCTTATATTAGTCTATTGTGAAGTAGATTCTTAAGAAAGAGCACTTTGGTTTCTTTCAATGAGAATCTAAGGATTCTGAATTCTATAAGATGGAAGATCTTCAAATATTTTTTTAGATCCAAGCGGAAAAAAGTCCTTCTTTTGAAAAAAAAATGTAAATGAAAATAAGAATTCAAAGCTCCTCCAAAAATATATATTCGATAAGGAAGTGGAGCTTCCGACCTTTTGTAAGCAAGAATATCCTCTAAGCATCTATTGTAAAACAATCTATTTGAGGATATGACGTATAGACCTTTCCTGGTATTTTGTCATTAGAAATAATTTTTCTGATCTTCTAAAAAGATATCCGCTAGGTATTCTACATAGGACAAAAAGTCCTCCTACATAGGACAAAAGTCCTCATTTACTGGCCTATTTCCTTGTGTATAATCGTTTATACTAGAAATAAACGAGTGTGTGTGTGAATTCTATATAAAAATGGATCTACATTGAAATCGGAGAACCCGAAATGCCCAAATACCAAATTTCTATATGTTAGTTTTATTCTTTCAATTAGTTCTAACTATAACTCATTTTAGTATTTATACCCATACAACTATGTTGTCAGGGTATTATATATTATAGCGTTGTGCAGTCCAAAGAGTTTGTAATGCCGCGAAATATTAGTCCTATAACATAGGGGATGAAATGGACCAAATATTTAACTTTTGTCGGCTTTTCTGGTCGCTCCTCAGGTCGCAATTATGGCCCAAATATTGCAAATTTTTGAATGGAGAAGGGGATCGGGTCAAAGAATAAGCATGCCTGTTTTGATAAAGATCGATCAATATTTAGCGGGTCAAATGGACCCTGACTTTTGTGTGAAAAATTACAAAATCTGTATTCTACAGCATATATATTTACCCCTGAAGGACATGGAGCCGAGAAGTTGAGAGTATATCCCAGAGGAGTCCTTTAAATTGATATCAATTATATTGTCGTATGTACTCGGATGTGGGAGTTACAAGTAAATATTTACAGGTGCTTACGTATTCAGATATTATTTAGTAACCCATTACCACATTAGAGGCCGAAAATATAGCGCGGATCGCATTAAAATTTTCTATGAGAATCCAGGTATGGTCAAGGACAACGCCAAATTTTCGGTGATGATTAGATAATAATATTGGTATGAGGTGGACCGAAAACTTATTTTTGTGTGTTTTCGATCTATATGTCACAATTAACAGCCGAACATTACAAAACAAACCACGGTAAAGGAAATCTGGACAAGTAATTAGAAGGGCTGTGCTGTAATTAGAAGAGCTGTAATAATAATATCAGTTGACCTCTAGTTGGTCAATAGATTGCAAATATCGCGAAGTATTGCCCAAGCTCAGAATGTAGTACCACAGAAAGTTAGATTTTCGTGGAAGTTGTATAGGGTATTATAGGGTCGGCTCCGTCCGAGGTTTACGTATACATTATTCCGCCCACTGGTTTACGTATACATTATTCCGCATTAAAAAAAACTCACTGCCTCTCTGACCCATAGCCGTAAGGCCAAGAAGGTTATATTAGGTTGGGGAAAATGAAATCGATTATTTCAGATGGCTGTAGTGATAAATTTAAGCTCGTTGGAAGGATGACATTTCGCAGTAAAAAAAATATTTTGCTGCTTTTTGTTTGGTGTATTCAGCGGTGAATTACAGGATGTTAAAAATAGTTTCGTAGATTCCGTTCAGGAATTTTTGATGTTAAAGGTGCACCACGCACAGGAAAAAAATAATGGATTTCTTTTTCCCTAACCTAATATATACTTGGCTATGATGGAAATACACCCCAAGTCCCTTGGTACACAAGAATTTAGAAATACATTTCTGCCTGGTGTGAACGGATTAAACGATCTTCTATGATAAGTTCTATCGCTATCGGAGAAATATTTAATATCTTTAGTGCAACATTTACATAAAATCGGTTGAAACTGTATATGGTGGAGCTATATCGAAATCTGAAACGATTCTCACACAAACTTCACACCCATCACTCTAGACTCAATTCAGTACGCTATGCAAAATTTCGTGCAAATCTAAAGAAATATAGGGGCTTTAATGCACCATTTACACAAAATCTGACGAAAATATGTGTGGGAGCTATGTTTAAATCTGAACCGATTTCAACAAAACTTAACACACGTCACTCCGCACTCAATTTGGTACGCTGTACAAGTTTAAATCACAATCGGATAATTATTATTCACTTTGTTGTACTACAATTGTGTTGTAGTTAAGTCCTTTAGATTCAGAAAATATCAGGTCAAAAGGACGTAACTGACATAAATATATTATGACATATATATCACACCTACATATCAATATTAATACTTGTACAAAATTTCATTACGAACTCATAAATTTTTGGTAAATTTCTGAAATAAATCGTTTTCTGTCTTAATTTTGAGATTTACCTTCCGGTTCATTTCATTTCTTTTTCCCCCTAAAATTTATAGTAAATTCTGACACTTAAATCTATTTTTAAACTAAAATATTTCTTCAATTGGTATTTATTACCACTCATTTCAATCGTTCGTGCGTTCGTAATTTTTCATCATCATTGAAAATTTTGTGTTTGTGGAAATTGTTTTTCACATAAATATCTCATAAAACAAAAATCACCTCCTTGAACACCAACACCCACCCAACCATCCACCATTGGATGTGGATATTATTATTAATTGAATATTTACGGAATTTGAAATGTGAAAATAATAAAAATTTTGAAAACAATATTTTTCTTTTTAACACTTTTGGAATACAGTTTTTGCTGAGTGCGGTGTAAAGTGGGGAAATGGGTGGTTGTGTTGGGCAAATAATACTTTTAATGAGGGTGTGAAAATTACCATATGTTGCTGTTATTGCTTTTGTTTTTGAGATGGATTACAATAAAAGTTTGTGTGTTTGTTTGTTTTCTTTTTTGGAGAAAATACAAATGTAAGAGGCATTTAAGGGGACCCCCCCCCCATTCTCGGGGTCAAAAATGTTGTTGATATAATTGGAATCTACACTAATTAAAGAATGTCCCTACAAAATTTCAAATAAAAATCTCAACAACTCTTAAAGATATAGCCGATTTATTGTGTCAGCATCAAGTGACGGCTGAAGGGTTTCTCAAAATTTAAACGAGTTTTTCTCTAAACATTTTTTTGCGAATGGCGGGCACGATAACTCAAAAACTAATAACCCAATCGACTTCAAATTTTTACACGTTTCTCTGTGAGTGTATAGCTATCGTATGAACTAGGATAAAGCCAATCGGTGAAGATCTTCCTTATTTTTTAACTTGGGATTTGGTAAAAAATCGGCGATTTTTCAAAAATATTTTTTCAAAGGTCCACCATTTTGTTAATTTTAGAGCGAAGTCAATAATCCTAGTTCATACGAGAGCCAGATGTGTACTCTTTCTAACACCGTTGGAATTTTCGGATTCCGATGTTCCAGTGAGGAGTTATCATATGCCCGTCATCAAAAATAAGGACTTTTCTTTAATTACAAAAAACAACAACAAAACAATAACAAAAATTTTTTGTAAATTATTTTTCTTAATTTTTTAATCTTCAAATATATATGTGTAAAGTTACAAACCTTAACAAGCATTGGTTTTGATTTACCAGCCCATTGAAAATCTTGAAAAATTAATATCGAGAATGGGGGGGGTTCCCTTAAATGGGATTTCAATTTAAAATGAAGGCCTTTCTGTTAATTTCAATTAATCTGTGATTCAAAAGGTCAAATATTTGAGCAGGAAATTAGAATTTAATCCCCCTCGATGAGGATGGTTTTTAAGGCCTAGATTGGCTAGATTTGAAATGTCAAGAATTTAATGAAGGCTACTTCTATCTATGCAAGTTGTAATTTACCATGGCATGGACCCCATGTAAAAGTTTTGTTCTTTTTTATACCCTTCACCATACTGTGGTACAGGGTATTATGTCTTTGTGCATATGTTTGTAACAGCCAAAAAGAAACGAGATGGATACATGGTTCCTTTTGAGAATATGCAGAGAATCATGTTCTGAGTCGATTTATGCATGTCCGTCGGTCTGTAGATGTTAAATTGTAAATAAAGTACAGGTCGCATTTATGATCCGAATTGGATGAAATTTGGCACATGTCACTTATTTGGCCCATGGACGAACCCTATTGAAATTTGGAAAAATCGGTTCAGATATAGATATAGCTCCCATATATATTTTCCTCCGATGTTATGTAAATGGTACACTAAAGCCCCTATATATCTTTCGATTTGCACGAAATTTTGCATAGTGTACTGAATTGAGTCTAGAATGACGTGTGTCAAGTTTCGAGAAAATCGGACCAGATTAAGATATAGCTCCCATATATAGTTTCGTCCGATTTAAGGTAAACGGGTCACCAAATTCTCTATATATCATTCGATTTGCACGAAATTTGTCACAGGGTACTGAATTAGGTCTAGAATGATCTGTGTTAAATTTCCTGAAAATCGGTTCAGATTTAGATATAGCTCCCATATATATTTTCCTCCGATTTAAGGTAAATGGGGTACCAAAGTCCATATATATATCTTTCGATTTGCACCAATTTTGGTATAGGGCACTGAATCATGTCGAGTGTGCTAAGTTTCGTAAAAATCGGTTCAGATTTAGATATAGCTCCCATATATATTTCCGTCGGATTTAATGTAAAAAAGTGTACCAAAGCCCCTATATTTCCTTCAATTTGCACAAAATTTGGTTGGGATTGATGTTAATCGGTTTACGATATTTATAGATAAAGATCGCATATTTAGTTCGTTCAGTTTTCATGTCAATGTGCCTTTGAAAAGACGACATCTGTTAGGATACATATGTAGAATATACCCAAAGTGGTGAAGGGTATCATATAGTCGACCCAGTCCGACTTTACTGCTTTCCTTACTGGTTTTCAATATTGAAAAAAAAAAACATGTTCGGCCGGCTGAATTTAATAATTAACTTACATATTCTTGTATCTAGTTCACATTTCACAAAAAAAAACATACCTGCAAATAAAAAGAAAAACAAAATGATATGTTATAAACATTTATAATTGTTCGTAAAATATATATATTTATGAAAATGAAATACATAATTTATAAAATACGTTATTAAGCCAAGCAAGATTTGCAATGGAATATATACATATAATGGCAAACACATAGCCACCATTTTAATGATAATAATAATACGAATTTCAAATAATAATGAATAATTCAAAATAGCCGTTGTTAATGTTGTGGCGATTGCTAGACAGACAACGACCACGACCACGACGACGATGATGACGATAACGACAAATGACAAATTTAGTTCAACATTATTAAATGTTTTGACAGGCCGCAGAGCAGCCGAGCGGAGCATGAAATCTATGGACTCCATATTTAATAAGAAATTCAAATTATTCTAATGAAATTCGTACGTACGTAGTTGTCTATTTATTTTTTGTTTTGTTGTGTTTTGTTTTTGTTCTCCTCTTTGGACATTTGTTCTTGTTTACAAGCACAACAAAATTCAGATAGTAGAATGAATTTCATTATTAGACGTTTTTTATTTAATGTTTTTTAATGACTGAATTTAACACATTTTTAGATAATCTATACTAATAGAAGAGTAAAGTGATTGACTGAGTCGAAACGGCTGAAGCTAGAATCTTGAGGTGAGGTTGGGTTTTTTGGAAATTCGCACTAGAACGGCACGAAAAGTGGAGCTTAAAGTGTGCACGAAAAGTATTAAAAGGTACAAAATTTGAAATAATTTGAATTTGGAGCAACGAATGGAGCTGGAATTCTGAAATTTTAAATTATATATAATTATCCTTGTCCCAGGACTCCGCCGGTATTTGTTAAATATCCCAACTTGGAAGGTATTTTTCAAAAATGTTATTGGCGAAGAGGAAATTACTCTCCATTAGCTTTCCATAGGTACTCATATTGTCCCGGCAGAATTTTCCTGGAAGGCGCAGTGGACCAAATAATTATCCTTATCCCAGGACTCAGTCAGTATTTGTTAACTCGGACAGTATGTTTTAATAATTTTATTAACTATTAGCTTTCTGATGATATCTTGTTTTCCCGGCAGAATTCTCATTGAAGGAGCAGTGGGCAAAGTAATGGATTGTCCTTGTCCTAGGACTTCGCAAGTATTTTTTAAATACCACCAACTCGGGCGGTACTTTTAAATAATTTTATTAACTAGTACTCTCCTACTGGGTGACGTTGGGGATGATAGATACAAAGCAACGGCTCTGATTGGCTTTAACATGGCGAATTCGAGGCTTATCTTGGTCCCTCTTTCATCTCAATTGTGGACACCGACCTCCCCGTGGTGTAACCTGGGGTAACTATTTTCATCACACGTTGAAATAGTGAGCTAATATGTGCCGCGAGTTCACCCATAAGTACTATAAAAACTTGAGTTGAGGCGTCGGGTTAGTTGCCCACACTCGGAAAACCCCTCTTACTATAAAAAAGAAACGAACAAGAAAACCAAATCAAACGTATAAACGACCACAATCTGCAAATCTGCACTTGGAATGTGCGCACGTTGTACAGAACAGGCGAAGTTTTCGCCTTGGCAGATGTACTCGAGAAGTACTAAGCCGATATTATTGCCTTACAAGAAATACGTTGGAAAGGGGCTGGCGTAAATAAATCAGATGATTACGCCCCGTATTATAGCTGCCATGAAACGAGACGAGAATTTGGCTGAGGATTTATGGTGAATAGGAGAATAAAAGAACTCGTCTCCAGAATCACTCCAGTAGTTGAAAAAGCGAAGTTCTTCTACATCAGTCTCATTTGCGCCCATGCTCCGACGGAATACAAAGATGAACAGAACAAAGACATTTTTTACGAGCGCCTAGAAACTGCATATGATCACTGCACTGGCAATGACATTAAAATTCTGCTGAGGAGATTTTAATGTAAAAATCGGAAGGGAAAATATTTTTTGTGGGAAAATTCAGCCTCTACGAAGAAACATCCGACAACGGCATGAGGTTGATTAACTTCGCGGGAACAAAAAAAATGATAGTTAGCAGCAACAGATTCAAGCATTTCGATATACACAAAGCCATCTGGATTTCTCCTAATCAAACAACGAGAAATCCAATTGATCATGTTGTAATAAACGGAAGGTAT
This sequence comes from Musca vetustissima, assembly GCF_032173495.1. Lineage (NCBI taxonomy): Eukaryota > Metazoa > Arthropoda > Insecta > Diptera > Muscidae > Musca > Musca vetustissima. The sequence continues at coordinate 93,419 of NW_026875282.1, forward strand.
TCATCCAGTGTTTTAGACGTTCAATCGATCCGAGGAGCGAATATCGATTCGGACCACTATCTTGTAGCAGCCAAGGTTCGCACTCGTCCTAATGTTGCGGCAAAGGTGCGATCTAACAAAACACGGAAACTCGACGTCGAAAAGCTGCAAATACAATAGGTAGCCGAGGCCTACACCGATCAACTTACACACCTGCTTGACGAAAGCACTTCTTGTCCCGATAATAGTATAGAAGCACAATGGCAAAGAATTGCCCACTCCCTACAAACTGCAGCAAAATTAACACTTGGGTACCAAAAACGACCAACAAGAAACCCATGGCACGACCAGGAGTGTCGTAATGCTACCGATGTGAAAAACGCAGCATATAGGGCAACCCTGCGGACAGTAGCAACACGTAATGCGACGGAGAATTATCGGGTGAAAAGGAGAGAGGAGAAAAGTACTTTCAGAAAAAGGAAGAAAAAACAAGAAAAACGTGAGCGTGAGCAAATTGAGATTTACAGGGGACAGAATGAAGTGCGGAAATTTTACCAACGACTAAAACACCAAATCGAAAACATTGGTGCAGGCACATCTTCCTGTAGGGATGAAGAAGGATACATTGTGACAGATACAGACAGCGTGTTGAGGATTTGAAAGGATCATTTTGAAAAGCTTCTGGTATCAAATAGTAGCGGTGAAGAGGATACCTTAGAACCAATAAGAGATGACGGTATAGCTTTTATACCACCTAGCCAAGATGAAGTCAAAATAGCAATTAGTCGGCTGAAAAACAATAAAGGTACAGTAGTAGATGGGTTACCAGCCAAACTATTCAAGACTGGTGGTCGGATGCTGGTCAGGAGCATGCACCTGCTGATTAGTACTATTTGGCATGGCCAATGATTGGAATCTCAGCATCCTGTATCCCGTGCACAAAAAAGGAGACAAGACGATATGTGCCAACTATAGAGAAATTAGTCTTCTTCCCATCACATAGAAAGTGTTATCCAGTGTGCAGTGTGGACGACTGAAGCCAATGATCAATGACATTATTGGACCATACCAATGCGGCTTCAAATCTGGCAAATCCATACATCGACCAGATTTTCACTCTGCGCCAAATCCTGGAAAAGGCCCACGAAAAACACATCGACACATACCGCCTATTCGTCGACTATAAAGCCGCATTCGACCGCCCTATCCGTTCAGAGGGGTTTAAAGCCATGTCTGCGTTCGGCATTCCTGCAAAATTAATACGTCTATGCAGCATAACTTTAACTGGCACAAGATCAGCATTTAAAGTGGGAAATGACCTATCGGAACCCTTGAATACCGAGGATTCAGACAAGGTGACAGTTTGTCTGTGATCTTTTTAACATCCTGCTGGAAAAGGTCATACGAGACGCAAAGGTGAAAGAAATGGCACTCGGTACACCAAACAACAAATGTTACTCGCCTACGCCGATGACATCAATTTAATGGATCGAACATTGCGAGCGGTAAGAGCCACCTTTGAACAAATTGAGAAGGAGTCAGCCAAAGTGGGTCTGGCAGTAAACGGCGAGAAGACCAAGCTGATGGTATCAACGCCAAATACGTCCAGCAAACTCGGACCAACTGTGGAACTTGAGAACTACAGCTTCAAGGTAGTTAAAGATTTTATATACCTTTGTACCGCCATAAATAAAACGAATGACATCAGTTTTGAAATTCGGAGAAGGATTGTGATGGCCAACAGATGCTACTATGGTCTATGTAAGCAGTTTAGAAACAAGGCCACTTCCCGCCAGACCAAATTCACACTATACAAGACGCTGATACTACCCATGCTGTTATATGGATCTGAAGCATGGGTACTTGAGCGAGCAAATGTGGCAGCTCTTGGGATGTTTGAAAAAAATTCTCCGAAAGATCTTCGGGCCGATCAGCGTCGACGGTGAATATCGGCGTCGAATGAACAGCGAGCTTTAAAATTTATACGACATAGTCATTCGTATTGAGCTGTAGCGACTTCGATGGCTAGGCCATGTTGAGCGAATAAATGAGAATGCCCCAGACGAAAAGGCATATAAAAGCGAGCCTACTGATGGTTCACGCAGAAGGGGAAGGCCACGAATTAGATGGAAAGATCAAGTAGAAGACAACATCTCGGAGCATGGTCTTTCAAATTGGAGGAGATGCACACAAGACCGATGCCCTTGGAAATCTTTTTTAAGCTCGGCTATGGAACAACCGTTCTGTAAAAAGCCAGCTAATCAAGTATGTATATTTGCAAAGGATTTTATACCTCCATTCCCAGATTTAAAATTAAATTTTAGCAACATTTTCGAATGTGATTTTTGAAATAATTTTTTGTCTGGGGTTCAATTATCATTGCTGTCCCGAACATAACCACATCCGATTAAATCTGAACAGAATTCAACCAAACATGACATACAACATTGTAGACTTAATTCAGGTAGTACCTACTTATCAACTCATGATCATAGATTATAGTACTCGAAAAATGTTTTTGTTTCTTTTATTGTACGTAATTTCCAACAAAAACGTTTCTGTTATTTTTATTTTTATATATACTCTTTATTTTCTTGCAGTTACTGTTTGTTTTCCTTTCAGACATCGTGTTGAATAATATAATGATAACAATAACAACATTAATGCATAATTCGTAAAAACAACATTGCACCAAGCGACATTGTGAGGCATGTGCGGGTGGGAAGGGGCACAGTTTGCTGCCTTGCTCCTTGATTCGCTGACGGTTGCAAAATGTAATTGAAATTCATTTGATGACATTAAAAATGCAACACACTTGACAAATGCCATGACAATTTGAAGTTTCTCTGTTTTCTTTGGTAAAAGACGCAAAAAATCGTTAAATTCACAACTGTGCAAGTATTTGCTGGTATATCGGTCTGTCTGTCTGTCGCTGATTGTCAACATTTGCAACAACATTAATGGCAGCAGATATTGTCGCCAATAAGAGCAAGTGGTGAACGTTGAAGCGGCAACTTCAACAGCTATGGTAACAGTTGTCTGCAATATGTGGTGAGTAAGTGTGTGTGGGAGAAAACGCACATATTAACACACATTTTAGGTATAAATAATGTTAGGTTAGTGGTGTGATAATTTCTAGAATATTTATAAAAATGTGAATATAATTTAATTATAAAAAATATTGTAACTTGAAAGCCTAAAAATAATATTCACAGATTGATATTTTGACCACAACTAATATTAAAAAATGAAAAATAAATATACTAATTTCTTGCAAAGCATGTCATTCAAAAAAACTTGAAAAACTTGTTGTTTTAAATTTATTACTGCAGTAAGTTTTGAGTTTTTAAAACGTGCACTGAATGAGTATAATACATTTGAAAAGAATGGCCAACCCAAATAATACGACCATACAATACCCCACACAACTACCATGGAACTCTAACTTTCTGCGGGCAATATTTCGTGATAGATGCCCGATTAGAGGTCAACAGCACACCTTCCTTACACAGACATATTTTCCGAATATTACTAACATTCTGTGAAGTCCTTCTAAGTAGTTATCCATATTCCCTTCGCCGTGAGTTGTGTTGTAATGTTTGGCTTATAATAGTGGCCTTTAGATCGACTCGAAAAAAATTAAGTTTTTCGTCCACTTCGTCCCATACTTATTATCTTATCTTCACCGAAAATTATAGGCGTTGTCCTTGACCATAACTGGAACCTCATGGAACATTTCAAATCGTTCAGCGCTATATTTCCGTTCTATAGTGTGGTAAAGGGTTACTAAATAATATCTGAGTACGTTAAGGTTAATGTTTAACACTAGAAAGACGGGAATTTTGTATATACCTATATTGCCTAAAATCGGTCAAAATGACTTCATTCTGAAAGAATTTTTATTGTGTAAAGAAATTTTTTTTAACTAATTTTTTAATATTTTTTACATTATTTACAATCACACAAAACGTTGTTATTATTTGTTTTCGGTGGTAGGGCTCTCGAGTTTTCCGTTTTGAAAAATAAGAGCGCGGACAAAATGTTCGAAAAAGAGGAAGTCTTTACTCTAAGAGTGAAATCGACTGGAAATATAAAATTTGTATGTTCGCTTAATGTTCCTAGAGTAGCAAACGGGTTTCGATGTTGTTGTACTGATCTGGTCATATAAGAAATTTACTTTATACAATAATAAAAGTAGTTTGATTATTTAATATTTCACAAAAGGTCAAAATTACCGCTTTTAGGCAATATAGGTATAGCACATGTGAATACGGGGAATGAAAGAGGGGAGAAAGCAGCTACTATGGTTAATAAACGTAGTTCTATGTGGTACAAAAAGTCACAAAATTTTAAAAAGCTGGGTCATAATATACACAATTGTTTTTGTACTTGAAATTGAAAAACGGTCAAAATGACTGCCTTCGGCAATCTAGTGTTAAGTGTAAGTCCCACATCTGAGTACACACAACAATATAATTGGTATCAATTTAAGGGCCAACCACTCCTCTTGGATATACTATCAACTTCTCAGGTCTATGCCCTTCAGGAGTAAATATATACGCCATAGAATACAAATTTTGTAATTTTTCACACAAAAGTCAGGGTCCATTTGACCCGATAAACATTAATCCGATCCCCTTCTCCATGTTAAAATTCGTGATGTTTGGGCCATAATTGCGGCCACTGGAGCGACCAGAAAATCAGACAAAAATTAAGTTTTTGGTCCATTTCATAAGGATCCTAAATATTAACGGATCTTTACAAAAAAAAAAAAAAAAAAAAAAAAACAATAGGGTCTTCATTGGCCAGAACCCATTCTACATGAAAATTTCGTGAAGATTGGTCCATAACTGTGGCCTGTATCGTGTTTCCAAATTATAATAGACAGACGGACGGATGGAAACATGTCTAGATCGGCTCAGCTAGTCGAGATATGACAATCGGTATACTTAAAGGTCGGTCTAGGACCAATATTTTGCGGCGTTACAAACTCTTGGGGCTGCACAAAGCTATAATACCCGTACAACATAGTTGTGTAGGGCAGCAACGTACACAGGATTTCATCTCGGGGGGGCCCGGTAGTACAAAATGAAAAAATTCGCTGTTACAAACATAAATTTACTGTGAAAAAAATTAATTCCGGGGGGGGGGGCCCGGGGGGCCTGCGTACGTCCCTGGTGTAGGGTATAAATAGTGTGAGATGTGTCATCCGCGATTCTTAATAGATCGCATTGAAATAGGTATAGAATATGTTTTTTTAGGGTGCACACCGAAATCGGATGCGCGTTGAAGGCATATGGACTTTTCGGAATTATTCGCGTTTTACGAGTTTTTGGGTACTTTAATGCAACATGTAGTACATTTTAGCCGTCAAATGAAATTTCGTAAAATATACATGGATTGGAAACCGGTTGAGCATCAAATGATGTTGAGGATTACGCGATTTAAACGCAATTTAAAATTTATATTTCATAATAAAAGATTTATTCCTACTTATAGAACCCCAAGATTTATCGGAAGTATATTTTACTGTGAAATTCGTGTAAAATGGAAGAATAGACCCCAGCATTTTTATACCCTCAGAATTATGGCTAATGAGGGCATATACACTTTGATGTGGTGAAAATGTGCCTCATCAAAATATTGGTTTTATACACCATGTTTCTTTGGACTGAATCAGTTTCAGAAAATTCGATTTAGCCATCGTCCGCCAGTTGTCCGTCTGTTGGCTGGCTGGTGCGCTCGACAACGCTCGAAGGGAATAATCGATTTCATCCAAACTTTGTACATCTTAATATGTCTTTCAAACTCAGTTTAAGTTCGAAGATGGGGAATATTGGTCCACTCCAAAAATTAATTTTATAACATGCAAACGGACTATCCGATTTATACGAATCATCCAAAATTCCCTTACCGATTTCCCGTTGAAAAACATGTTTCTGAAAAAATCCAAGACTTTGGCACCAACCACCTTTGAAACAAACATTCTTAAAAAAATGACACTTCTGATGAACCTGTAGTTTTTAAAAACGAAACCGAAATTTATTTAAGGCGCATATCGATCGTTTTAAAACCTTAAGGCTAAGAATATAAAATGTATTATAGATATTTGGACAATCAACATATTTTTGATCGAACAAATTAAACATTAAAGTGAACAATTAATAAAGCAACAAAATAAATATCTTTGAACTTTTTTTAGTAACACATTTTTTTCAAAGAACTTCAAAAACTAGCTGTTGTTGTTATTGGCAAGCATTTAATGACGATAAACAAATAAATAACGTTCATGTAAATTTATTGCTGCAGTGAGTTTTGATCAAAAAACATGTATTGAGTGGCTATAGTAGATTTGAAAGAACAGGGAAAACTAAATCCGAGCAAAAAAATAAATAAATAAATAAATAAAATAAAAAAGTAAATAAATAAAAATAAAGAATCCGAAAATATTTAGTTGTTCACAAACATCGTAGAAGTTTCAAAAAATTAAGAAAACAATAATATCTTGCAAATTAGTTTCACAATTACCTGATTGTACATAATATTTTGACATCGACTGTAATTACTTCTTTTTTGTTTTGATTTAAACATTTGTTGAATCGTTGCTGTTTTTTTATTGCTAGTTCATTTATTTATTTGTCAACTAAGTTAGCACACTTCAGCTCAAGAGATGCTTAAAAGCTCTCAGTAACGTCGTATTTAACAGATAATTAATTAGAAAATGTTAAATTGTAGAAAATTTCCAATTAATCAAACTGACAAGAACATCGAATTTCAGTTTCGGGTGGGAACACTTAAAAGTATCTGGTTTTATTTTGTTTTGAATAAAATTTAGAAAAACAAACAAATGTAATAGCCAAATGAAGAATGAGACATCTGTGGATCCTTGGTCCCTGAAAAAAATATTTTTTAAACCAGTAAGGAAAGTAGTAAAGTCGGAAGGGGCCGACTATATGATACCCTTCACCACTATGGTATACCCAGGACTATTAACATGAAATTGGATGAAATAAAATATGTGATATTTATCTAAATGTGAATTTACCTAGATCTATCCATATACATGTCATTGGTTTGTTACAATGGGACAAAAGGATGTAAATCTACTTCAAACAAATATTAATAGGTCATCCGTTGGGCTATGTCTGTACTTCTAGAAAACGCAACTACGTAATTATATGCTCAATTTTGTACGTTGTGCAAAATTTGAAATCAACCTGACTGACATGAGGTGTTTGATGCCCAATTTACTTAAAATCGGTCGAAAACATATATGGAAGCTATATCTAAATATGAACCGATTTCAACGAAACTAGTCGCAGGTTAGGTTATACTACCCGAGGTTATTATACCCGAGGGAGTTTGTCAGTCTCCTACCGGGCGCGTCTCCAGGTGGCGGATAGGGGGAAGTTGGATGATCAGACTATCTCATTACTATCAGCTAAACCCTGGAGGTAAAGGAATAGTCTGGCGAAAGCCTGACCCAATCTTCAGAGGCAGGTGGGGACTCGAATTCTAACTCCGGGTCTGACCAAGAAAGTAAGACCGATATAACCGTCCTAGAATGCCGGAAGAGAGAAGAGGCCGATAGGATGGTGGAAGAAGTGAGCAAGGACATAGCAAAGCTCACAAAGCAGTTATCTGGGGCACAAAGGCGAAAACTGGCCAGGATGAACCGGAGAAACAAAATCAAACAGGAGCGGGATGCCCTGAAGGATAAGC
>NW_026875283.1:0-10217 GCF_032173495.1 Musca vetustissima
GTATACTTGCTAATATCAATTATTCGCCCCTTCTCGTTATATATTAATAAAACTAATACGCCACATGGGTCTTGCATTAATTATACCCTTCACCACCCTGTCGTACAGGGTATTATGTCTTTGTGCATATGTTTGTAACAGGCAAAAGGAAACGAGATAAACACATGGTTCCTTATGAGAATATGCATATATTCACTTTCTAAGTCGATTTATGCATTTCCGTCCGTCTGTCTGTCCATGTTAAATTGTAAACTAAGTACAGGTCGCATTTATGATCCTAATTGGATGAAATTTGGCACAGCTCATCTATTTGATCCATGGACGAACCCTATTGAAATTGCGAAAAATTGGTTCAGATTTAGATATAGGTCCCATATATATTTTCGTCCGATTTTATGTAAAAGGTTCAGCAAAACCTCTATATATCTTTCGATTTGGACGAAATTCGGCATAGCATACAGAATTGAGTCTAGACTGATGTGTGTTAAATTTCGTGAAAATCTGTTCAGATTATGATATAGCTCTCATATATATTTATGCGCATTTCATGTAAATGGTATACCAAAGTCCCAATATAAATACATATAGCTCCCATAAATATACATATAGCTCGCATATATATTTTCGACCGATAAATGGTTCAAGAAAGTCCCTATATATATATTTCGATATGCACAAAATTTGGCATAGCGTATTGAATTAAGTCTAGAATGATGTGTGTAAAATTTCTTGAAAATCGGTTCAGATTTAGATATAGGTCCCATATGTAGGTCCGTCCGATTTAATGTAAAAGGTTCAGCAAAGTCCCTATATATCTTTCGATTTGGACGAGATTTCGCATGGCATACTGAATTGAGTCTAGAATGATGTGTGTACAATTTCTTGAAAATCGGTTTAGATTTAGATATAGCTCCCATTTATAGTGTCGTCCGATTTTAAGTTGAACCCAAAATATGGCTATTAGGAACAAAACGTGCTGAAATTAGTATAACCTAATATTTGACAAGATTCGTTGGCATCGGTTCTCATTTGGATATATTGTGCACAAACTCCGCGTGTTTGTAATATTGACATGACATTTTGCACAAGGTACAAAATTGAGCATAGACTGACGTAATTACGTTTTTAAAATTTCAGATATAGTCCATATATATTTCCGACCGAGTTTGTGTTAATTGGCTTCCAAATATTCAACGGGTGCCCGATTAATATTTGCTTTAAATCGATTTACATGACATCACATGTTTATGGATTGATGTAAGTCGGTTTACATTTGGATAAAGGTCACATATCTATGTTCATCAGATTTCATGTTAATGGCCCTTTTGTTAGGACGCATCTGTTTAATATACCCATAGTGTTGAAGGATATCATATAGTCGGCCCGAGGCTTATATAGTCAGGAAAAAAAAACATTTTCAAAATCTTCGGACTTATAATAGCCTCTGAATAATGAGATTTTGTGGTTAATTTTTAATATTTGTATGGTCCTACGTTGTGTATACTTGTTGGCATTTATTATTCGCCTCCATATTATTGTGAATTAAAACCACCAATACGCCACCTGGTCCATGAGATATTTTTTCTGTCTCCTCCAATAAAAAAATCCCTCAAAAAATCCTACCTCCTCACATTTAATCCTTCACATTTAATTAATATTCCTTAATGAACCACTTTAATAGTATTTTTTTGTTTATAGAAAAAAAAAATATATGTGTTGCACACACATACATAACACTATGTCTGCCTAGAAATATATGGGCTTGTTTCCGTGCTTGTTTTCCTCCTTGAGATTTATTTATTTTTTTTCGTTCAATTCTGTATAATGAACACATACTTTCCCTCTGAGTGTGTAGAGACACTTAATATTCTTTTGCCTACAAAAGCATAAAGTGTTATATTCTGAAATTGAATTGCATGCATGGTAGTAGGCGCATATACTCACACAAAAAGTTAAGTGTGGAAATGTATAAATGTGAGCCGGCTTGCCAAACTAGAGTATCGGAATGGGAGGCAAAAAAAAAAACCATAAGTGTTTCTACACTCATATATGGCAACTCATTTATAATCAGTTAGTGTGTGAAGTGGTGAGAAGTGGAAGGCAGGGTGGGATGGTGGAAGGGAGTGAGGTAGGGTGTAATGTTAAAGGTGGCTGTTGGCTGGAAATATAAAGCCAATATGTTGTGTATGTACAAAACAGGCATGAGTTCATGGCTTTAACATTAACATATAAGTGGTTTGTGTAGAGTGCCAGAGTTTCTTTCAATTTTCTACGCCAATGGCGCCAATTCTACACACATACATGAACTCAAGTCCTCCTCGGGCTTTCGAGAAACTATAGGATGAAGGAAGGTGTGTGTGAAATTGAAAAAATGAAGAGGGAGCAGTTGATATTTTCTAGCACATACTTAAACACTTATATATGTAGGCCCTGGGTCCAAGGTAATAATTGTATAATTGCTTTTTTCTGTGGCTGTGTATTTTAATTATATATTAAACAATTTTAATTACATATAATTAAAAATAATGGACATTTTATTTGTGGAATTTATAATCTAATTTTGAAACCTAACCTTCTTCTCTGTTTTAGACCTCCCCAACCCGGTTAAAAATTGTTCAGACTACAATTTTACTGCCAATACTATGCAAATCCAGTGCATACCCGGCTATGATGGTGGCATCCCACAGAATTTCCATGTCCAGGTCTACGATGAGCTGAATCGTCTGTTTATCTATAATACCTCTTTTCGTAATCCGGAATTTACTGTGTAACGTTTGCCCAGCGATTCGGTATTTGTACTAAGGATTACGGCCATAAATGTCCAGAGACCAAGTAAGGTGTCCTATCGTATAAGATGGAGAACACTGTCGGCACCACTACTGAGAATAGGTAAGTTATCAAACAATTTAGAGGAATTTATATTGATTTTCTGTTGTTTTGCCAAGGGGGTGCGTATGATTGTTATTAATTTAATAGACCCAGTGGGCGTATGGGAAATATTTTGTATAACAGCATTAATACGACACTGTGACCCTTTAAAAAAAATCAAATTTTTGCAAATAATTTAGTGAGATTTTAAATGTTTTTGTTTGATGAAAGGGTGCGTTTGATTGCTATTAATTTAAAAACAGTAATTATATGACACCATGACCCACTAAGAAATTTTAAATGGTTTTATATGCTTTTAACAGGGTGCGTATGATTGCTATTAATACCAGTTCCCCTGGGCGCATACGTAATATTTTGTCTACCAACACTCATACGACACCTTGACCTACAAAGAAATTATTTAATCTGACTTCTTTTTATACCCTTCACTACACTGTGGTACAGGGTATTATGTCTTTGTGCATATGTTTGTAACAGGCAAAAGGAAACGAGATAAACACATGGTTCCTTTTGAGAATATGCATAGAATCACTTTCTAAGTCGATTTATTTCTGTCTGTCCATGTTAAATTATAAACAAAGTACAGGTCGCATTTATGATCCGAATTGGATGAAATTTGCCATAGGTCACTTATTCGGCTCAAGGACGAACCCTATTGAAATTGGGAAAAATCGGTTCAGATTTTGATATAGCTCCCATATATATTTTTAACTGATTTAATGTAAACGGCCCCTATATATCTTTTGATTTGAATGAAATTTGGTACAGCCTAATCACTTAGGTCTAGAATGATGTATGCCCAGTTTCGAGAAAATCGGTACAGATTTAGATATAGCTTCCATATAAAGTTTCGTCCGATTTCATGTACATGGTGCACCAAAGTCCCTATATATCCTTCGATTTGCACGAAATTTGACATAACGTACTTAATTGAGCCCAGAATGATGTCTGCCAAGTTTCATGAAAATCGGTCCAGATTTAGATATAGCTCCCATATATAGTTTCGTTCGATTTCATGTAAATGGTGCCCCAAAGTCCCTATAAATCTTTCGATTTGCACGAAATTTGGCATAACGTATTGAAATAAGCCTAGAGTTATGTCTGCCAAGTTTCAAGAAAATCGGTCCAGATTTAGATAGAGCTCCCATATATAGTTTAGTCCGATTTCATGTAAATGGTGCACCAAAGTCCCTATATATCTTTCGATTTGCACGAAATTTGGCAAAACGTACTGAATTAAGCCTAGAGTGATGTCTGTCAAGTTTCGAGAAAATCGATTTAGATTTAGGTATAGCTCCCATATATAGTTTCGTTCGATTTCATGTAAATGGTGCACCAAAGTCCACATATATCTTGCGATTTGCACGAAATTTGGCATGACGTACTGAATTCAGTCTAGAATTATGTCTGCCAAGTTTCGAGAAAATCGGTCCAGATTTAGATATAGCTCCCCAATAGGCTGATAGGAACAAAACGTTCTGAAATTAGTATAACCTAAGCTGTGACAAGTTTGTTTGAAATCGCCTAATATTTGGATTGAGCTTCCATATTTATTTTCACCTGATTTCAAATAAATTGGGCATAAAACTACTCATGTTAGTCAGATTGACATCAAATTTTGCACAACGTACAAAATTGAGCATAGAATTACGTAGTTGCGTTTTGTAGAAGTACCGACATAGCCCAACGGATGACCTATTTATACTTGTTTGAAGTCGATTGACATACTTTATGGATAGATCTAGGCAGATTCACATTTAGATAAATATCACATATTTTTTTCATCCAATTTTATATTAATAGTCCTGTTTAATATACCCATAGTGGTGAAGGGTTTCCTTACTGTTTTTTTATGAAAGGGTGCGTATGATTGTTATTAATTTAAAATACCTACTAAGCGTATGAGACATATTTTGTCAAACAACAATCATATGGCACCGTGACCCATTAAAAAATCATTAAAATTGCCAAAAATATTTCCAGTTTTAAAAGGTTTTTTTTTTGATTTTTTAAAGGGTGCGTATGATTGTTTTTAATTTCCGTTCCCCTTGGCGTATTAGTAATATTTTGCATAACAACACTCATACGACACCTTGACCTACAATGAAATTATTTAATCTGATTTCTTTTTTTCATTTAAATCCTGTTGTCATGTAAAATTAACTTTCCCTATTGGCTTACAATATTCATACATTTTTTTCTCCTAAATATTCTTTTTTCCACTTTCTATCAACATCATAAAATCTACGTATGGATTGTTTTTCCTTCACATCAAACTTTTACTGCATAACCAATGGCATCACAAAATGGAACAAAAAAACACCACCTCTGCATATGTGCGCTTTGTCGTTTTGTCGATCACCGAACAAATAGCATCCTCAACTGCAGTTCTGGTCCAACTAACCCCATTACTGGGTGCCCTAGTTGGTGTCATAGCAACACTTATTCTCGTTGCCATTTGTATTGTGATTTTTATGAAATTTCGCACAAAGCACAATCGTCGTGGCCCTTAGCGGCGGTACAACGGCAACAACAACGGAAGTAGACAAAGGCAACGCCGAGCCACTGTCAAGCAACATGGGCAGCGATTGTAGTTTGGAGGATAAAAATCCCGATGTGATACCACAGGAAACCAATAATGAAGATGAATTCCATTTGGAGGAGAAGGCATTCAATCGCTTGAATCTAGAATCACAACGTATTATTTATACGCCAACGTCGAGAATGAATGCCGCATCGTCGACACCGCCCTCACTGTCCCCCACCTTTGGCAAAAAGGTAAGCAAACAATATTTTTTGCTATGTTTTTTTTCATGCGGGGTGGAATGGGCTGGAATGGATTTGCATTTCTGCCTGCACGGGGAATAATTGTTGCTGCCTTTTTTTACATCTGTTCGGACTTAGGACTTGTTATAACGAATTTACAGCAGAGAGGAAAAAACCAACAAAAATTTTTGTGGCAGGGAATTTACCACCCATGTAATTTTTTTCTTTGCTCGGTTACTTGCTTGGACAGAAGCTCTTGCAACTATTTGCATTGTAAAATATTAGCTTTGTGGAATTTCCAATGGGAGGCTTTACTTTCAATCAGGAAATCAAAGGGCAAGACAATAACAAAATGAAGGATAATGAAGGAAGGAGGATATAAAGAGGACTTACCTTGATTTAGAGAAAGAAACAAAGCGGAATTACATAGAAGACGACTTAATACAAAGTTGCTAAAAAAATATTAAAAATGTCTGCTTAAAATTGTGGCTGCAAATATTAAAAAGCCAGGTCTATAATAGACCAGTCGGACTAGGCCGACTATATGCTACCCTTCACCACTTTGGGTATATTGTACATATGTATCCCCTCCAAGGAACACACGCATGTCTTTCTGTAACCTATGATAAATTTAATTTCATTCGGGCAGATTTTGAGACGATTTCGTACCATGGATTTATAGCAAAATTCATACACGCTATTCGGTACGGCGCACTGTTAAAATTTTAATTTCAATCAGACTCCCATTCGAAATACATATGGAAGCTATGGCAGCATCTACATCAATATGAACACAACGCAATAACGCTATTCAAGTCTCAACTTGATACGATGTGCAAAAAATCGTGTTAATCGGACAAACATTAGAAGGTTGCTGCACCATTTATGTAAAATTGGTCGAATATATATGTATATGTGGGAGCTACATCAAAACCAGAACTGATTTTTTCCGAAACTTAACACATATCATTTTAGACTAAATTCAGTACGCTATGCGAAATTCCGTGCAAATCCAAGGATACATATGCACCATTTACTTAAAATCGGACGAAAATATATATGGGAGCAATATCTAAATCCGAACAGATTTTCACGAAATTTAACACACGTCTTTCTGGACTCAATTTAGTCCGCTATGACAAATTTCGTTCAAATCGAAGAATATATAGGGACTTTTGTGCACTAGTTTCCTAAAATCGGACTAAAATATATATGGGAGCTATATCTAAATCTGAACCGATTTTCACGAAATTTGTCACACATCATTCTATACAGAATTCAGTAAGTTATGCCAAATTTCGTGTAAATCGTAGGATATGAAGGAACTTTGGTGCACAATTTTCCTAAAATCGGACGAATATATATATGGGAGATATATCTACATCTGAACCGATTTTCACGAAACTTAACACACACCATTCTAGACCTTATTCACTACATTATGCCAAGTTGCGTCCAAATCGAAGAATAAATAGGGACTTTGGTGCACTATTTCCCTAAAATCGGACGAAAATACATATGGGAGCTATATATTAATCTGAACCTATTTTATGAAACTTATCACACATCACTCTAGACTTAATTTAGTACGTTATAGCAAATTTCGTGAAAATTGAATGATATGAAGGAACTTTGGTGCACTATTTTCCTAAAATCGGACGAGAATATATATGAGAGCTATATATAAATCTTAACCTATTTTCACGAAACTTAACTCACATCATTTTATACTGAATTCAGTAAGGTAGACCAAATTTCGTGCAAATCGAGAGATATAAAGGGACTTTGGTGCACTATTTCCCTAAAATCGGACGAAAATATATATGGGAGCTATATCTACATCTGAACCGATTTTTATGAAACTTATCACACATCACTCTAGACTTAATTTAGTACACTATACCAAATTTCGTGTAATTCGAAGGATATGAAAGAACTTTGGTGCACTATTTTACTAAAATCGGACGAAAATATATATTGGAGGTATATCTAAATCTGAACCGATTTTTATGAAACTTAACACACATCATTCTAGACCTTATTTAGCACGCTATGCCAAATTTCGTGCAAATCGAGAGATGTATAAGGACATTGGTGCACTCGTTCCATATAAATCAGACGAAAATATATATCAGAGCTATATCGAAATCTGAACCGATTTTCACGATACTTAGCACACATCCTTTTTTGTTGAATTCAGTAAGCTATGCCAAATTTCGTGCAAATCGAAGGATATATAGGGAGTTTAGTGCACCATTTACATAAATTGGACGAAAATATATATGGGAACTATATCTAAATCTGAACCGATTTTTCTCAATTTCAATAGGGTTCGTCCTTGGCCAAATAAGTGAACTGTGCCAAATTTCATCCAAATCGGATCACAAATGCGACCTGTACTTTGTTAACAAAAATACATGGACGTACGGACGGACGGACATGCATAAATCGACTTAAAAAGTGATTATATTCTCAAAAGATCCATATGTCTATCTCTTTTCCTTTTGCCTGTTACAAACATATGCACAAAAACATAATACCCTGTACCATAGTGTGGTGAAGGACATAATCAACGCCTTATATAGGACTCTGAAAAAGTAATTTTAATCCACGAATTATGTAGATCCCAAAAAATATTTTTAACCAGTAAGGAAAGTAGTAAAGTCGGACGGGGCCGACTATATGATACCCTTCACCACTTTGAGTATATTCAACAGATGAATCCTAACAGACGTCGCATTTTTAAAGGATCAGTAAAATGAATTTGGAACCATAAACACGTCATTCTGCAACCGATACTAAATTAGAAGCTATATCTAAATCTGAACCGATTTCAGGAAACTTAACACACATCTAGACCTAATTCATTACGCTGTGCCAAATTTAGTGCAAACCGAAAGATATTAAGGAACTTTGGTGCACCATTTACATTAAATCGGACGAAAATGTATATGGGAGCTATATCTAAATCCGAACCGATTTTCAGGAAACTTAACATACATCATTCTAGACCTAATTCATTACGCTGAGCTAAATTTAGTGCAAATCGAGAGATATATAGGGACTTTTGTGCACACTTTACCTTAAATCGGACGAAAATATATATGAGATATATATCTAAATCTAAACCGATTTTCAGGAAACTTAACACACATCATTCTACAGATAATTCATTACGCTGTGCCAAATTTCGTGCAAATCGAAAGATATATAGGGACTTTGGTGCGCAATTTACATTTAATCGGACGAAAATATATATGGGAGCTATATATAAATCTGAACCAATTTTCAGGAAACTTAACACACATCATTCTAGACCTAATTTGTTACGCTGTGCCAATTTTCGTGCTTAATCGCATAGGCATATTCTCAAAAGTAACCATGTGTCTATGTCGTTTCCTTTTGCCTGTTACAAACATATGCACAGAGACATAATACCCTGTACCACAGTGTGGTGAAGAGTATAAAAAGAATTTGGTTCAAGAACCTCAAAATACCGAAAATTGAGGGGTACCCTTATATGGGGGCTACCAGAAAAAATTGACCAATATTTATAATTTATAGTGGAGAAATTTGCTATCTAATAAGAACTCGATGTACTAAATTACAGTCAATTCGGTCGAAAAATACGATCAGAAACCCCAAAATACCAAAAATTTGGGGACTACCAGAAAAACTGGACCTATATTTATAATTTTTAGTGGAGTAATTTGGTACCCAATAAGAACCCAATGTACAAAATTTCAGAGAATTCCGTTATAAAACGAGCCCAAGAACCCGAAAATACCGAAAATTGGGGGTACCGTTATATGGGGGTTCTCCGAAAAAATGGACCTTTATTTATAATTTTTGGTAGGGAGATTTGCTACCCAATAAGAACTCAATGTACCAAATTTCAGCGAATTCAATTAAAAAACGCGCTCAAGAACCTCAAAATACCGAAAATTGGGGGTACTCTTATATGGGGGCTATCCGAAAAAATGGACCTATATTTTAAATTTTTGGTAGGGAGATTTGCTACCCAATAAGAACTCAAAGTACCAAATTTCAGCGAATTCGGTCGAAAAATGAGATCAAGACCCCCAAAATACCGAAAATTGGGGGTACTCTTATATGGGGGCTCTCCGAAAAAATAGACCTTTATTTATAATTTTTGGTAGGGAGATTTGCTACCCAATAAGAACTCAATGTACCAAATTTCAGCGAATTCAGTTAAAAAACGCGCTCAAGAACCTTAAAATACCGAAAATTGGGGGTACTCTTATATGGGGGCTATCCGAAAAAATGGACCTATATTTTAAATTTTTGGTAGGGAGATTTGCTACCCAATAAGAACTCAATGTACCAAATTTCAGCGAATTCAATTAAAACACGCGCTCAAGAACCTCAAAATACCGGAAATTTGGGGGTACCCTTATATAGGAGCTATGCCTAAACGTCGACCGATTTTCTCCAATTTCAATAGGGTTCGTCCTTGGGCCAATTAAGTAACCTGTGCCAAATTTCATCCAAATCGGATCATAAATGCGACCTGTACTTTGTTCACAACAATACATGGACGG
>NW_026875284.1:0-10213 GCF_032173495.1 Musca vetustissima
TTTGCACCAATTTTGGCATAACGTACTGAATTGAGCCTAGAATTATGTCTGCCAAGTTTCGTGAAAATCGGTTCAGATTTAGATATAGCTCCCATATATAGTTTCGTCCGATTTCATGTAAATGGTGCACCAAAGTCCCTATATATCTTTCGATTTGCACGAAATTTGGCATAACGTACTGAATTGAGTCTAGAGTGATGTCTGCCAAGTTTTAAGAAAATCGGTTCAAATTTAGATATACCTCCCATATATAGTTTCGTCCGATTTCATGTAAATGGTGCCCCAAAGTCCCTATATATCCTTCGATTTGCACGAAATTTGGCATAACGTACTGAATTGTTCCTAGAGTGATGTCTGCCGAGTTTTGAGAAAATCGGTTCAGATTTATATATACCTGCCATCAGGGACGTACACAGGGGGGAGCCCTGGGGGTCCGTGCCCTGGGGGCCCGGTTCAGATTTAGATATAGCTCCCATATATAGTTTCGTCTGATTTCATGTAAATTGTGCACCAAAGTCCCTATATATCCTTCGATTTGCACGAAATTTGGCATAACGTACTGAATTGAGCCTAGAGTGATGTCTGCCAAGTTTCGAGAAAATCGGTCTATATAGCTCCCATATATATTTCATGTTAATAGTTCTGTTTAATATACCTATAGTGGTGAAGGGTATCATATAGTCGGCCCCGTCCGACTTTACTACTTTCCTTACTGGTTTTCATCTCCTTTTCTCTGTCTCTCACTCTCGGTCTCCCCAACTCGCACATGCACGACATATGTTAAGAGTTCGTATGGTTAGACGCCTCTTCTAACTGTTCACTAGAAAAGTAATGCATAAACCTACTGTTAACCAAAAACAACAACAAAAAACCGAAGAGCTATGCAATGTCTCCGCTACACCTTATTCTCTCACTCTCCCTATACATAGTCTCACTTTATGCGCCAAGAAAGTAATGCTTACCTGTATGTTAATGCACCCCTACTGTTAACCAAAAACAACAACAAACCACACTGTGGTACAGGGTATTATGTCTTTGTGCATATGTTTGTAACAGGCAAAAAGAAACGAGATAGACACATGGTTCCTTTTGAGAATATGCATAGAATCACTTTCTGAGTCGATTTATGCATGTCCGTCCGTCTGTCCGTCTGTCCGTCTGTCCATGTTAAATTGTAAACAAAGTACAGGTCGCATTTATGATCCGAATTGGATGAAATTTGGCATAGGTCACTTATTCGGCCCAAGGACGAACCCTATTGAAATTGGGAAAAATCGGTTCAGATTTATATAGCTCCCATATATATATTTAACCGATTTAATGTAAACGGTCCCTATATATCTTTCGATTTGCACGAAATTTGGTACAGCCTAATCATTTAGGTCTAGAATGATGTCTGCCAAGTTTCGTGAAAATCGGTCCAGATTTAGATATAGCTCCCATATATAGTTTCGTCCGATTTCATGTAAATGGTGCCCCAAAGTCCCTATATATCTTTTGATTTGCACGAAATTTGGTATAACGTGCTGAATTAAGCCTAGAGTGATGTATGCCAAGTTTGGAGAAAATCGGTCCAGATTTAGATATAGCTCCCATATATAGTTTCGTCCGATTTCATGTAAATGGTGCCCCAAAGTCCCTATATATCTTTCGATTTGCACGAAATTTAGTACAGCCTAATCATTTAGGTCTAGAATGATGTCTGCCAAGTTTCGTGAAAATCGGTCCAGATTTAGATATAGCTCCCATATATAGTTTCGTCCGATTTCATGTAAATAGTGCCCAAAGTCCCTATATATCTTCTGATTTGCACGAAATTTGGCATAACGTACTGAATTAAGCCTAGAGGGATGTCTGCCAAGTTTGGAGAAAATCGGTCCAGATTTAGATATAGCTCCCATATATAGTTTCGTCCGATTTGATGTAAATGGTCCACCAAAGTCGCTAAATATCTTCCGATTTGCACGAATTTTGGCATAACGTACTGAATTGAGTCTAGAATGATGTCTGCCAAGTTTCGTGAAAATAGGTCCTGATTTAGATATAGCTCCCATATATAGTTTCGTCCGATTTCATGTAAATGGTGCACCAAAGTCCCTATATATCCTTCGATTTGCACGAAATTTGGCATAACGTACTTAATTGAGCCTAGAATGATGTCTGCCAAGTTTCGTGAAAATCGGTCCAGATTTAGATATAGCTCCCTTTTATTATAGATTGATTTTAAGTAATTGACGTACTAAGGAACCAATTGGAATAAAACGTTCTGAAAGTTGTATAACCTAACCTGTGACAAGTTTGTTTGAAATCGCTCAATATTTGGATAGAGCTTCCATATATATTTTCGCCCGATTTCTAGTAAATTGGGCATCAAACTCCTCATGTTAGTCAGATTGACATCAAATTTTGCACAACTTAAAAAATTGAGCATAGAATTACGTAGTTGCGTTTTCTACAAGTGCAGACATAGCCCAACGGATGACCTATTTATATTTGTTTGAAGTCGATTGACATACTTTATGGATAGATCTAGGTAGATTCACATTTAGATAAATATCACATTTTTTTCATCCAATTTTATGTTATAGTCCTGCTTAATATACTTTTAAGTCGATTTATGCATGTCCGTCCGTATGTCCATGTTAAGTACAGGTCGCATTTATGATCCGAATTGGATGAAATTTGGCACAGCTCATTTGTGTGGCTCCAAGGATGAACCCTATTGTAATTGGGAAAAATCGGTTCAGATTTAGATATAGCTCCCATATATATTTTCGTCCGATTTTAGATAAATGGTGCACCAAAGTCCCTATATATACTTCGATTTGCACGAAATTTGGCATAGCGTACTGAATTGAGTTTATAATGATGTGTAGTAAGTTTCGGAAAAATCGGTTCAGATTTAGGTATAGCTCCCATATATATTTTCGTCCGATTTTATGTAAATAGTGCACCAAAGTCCCTATATATCCTTCGATTTGCACGAAATTTGGCATAGAGTACTGAATTAGGTACAGAATGATGTGTGCCAAGATTCGTGAAAATACGGTCAGATTTAGATATAGCGCCCATATATAATTTCGCCCGATTTTTGGGTAAATGGTGCACGGATGCCCTATATATCCCTCGATTTGCACGAAATTTGGCACAGCGTACTGAATTGCGTCTATAATAAAGTGTGCTAAGTTTCATGAAAATCGGTTCAGATTTAGGTATAGCTCCCATATATAGGAGGTGATGCAAATGTGGTATACCCATTTGTTTTTAGATTGCCAAATTTTTATTTTTTATCCGATTAAATTGAAAATTTACACTTAACATGCTACATGTGTTGTCTTTCCATGTATCAATTTGAAAATAATATTATTCTAACAATTTAAGAGATATTTGAGAAAATATTTGAAATCCCATAAAAAGTGATTTTAAAAAAAGTGCAGGTAATGTGGTATACCACATGATGTTAATGTGGTATAGTATAATTTTCACTTCCAATTGATATCTTATATAATTTATTGTTTTTAATGAATGCGAATTAGCTCGAGATTTATGTCTGTTAAGATTTTTAACGGATACGTTGAGTGCAACTTTAATTTTTATTATATAATAATGTCTACACATGGCAATATTTAATTTTTGTATGGAGAAGTTGTTAAAACTCATAGCCTTTGTTTTTCATCCTTGTGATTCATGGTAGACTACAAATGCTTCACATAGTAATGAGATTTTGTCTAGTGCTGGCCTTTTTTCATGCAGAATCAAAGTATACCACATTACCTACACTTGTGTTTACTGAAGAAATGTCTAGTTTTTTTTCCAAATTGGTGATTATGTGGTGCAATCGCGCATATTATTTGATTTTTAGTTCATACTGATTATTTTAATGCTTTAGTAATAACGATTAAAGTACATCCGTAAAACAAAAAAAATATTTTTAAACTTCAACTTCAAAAAAGTCAATTTCATGAAAAATTTTATTTTTGGTACTGATTCTCAACGTGATTTAAATATTATAAACAGGTCATTGCTATCTTATTTTTTTGAGAACAGCAAACTATAGAACATGTTTCAGTTATTCTAAAATGTTCAGTTCACAGAAAAAGTGACTATACCACATTACCAACCTATACCACATTTGCATCACTTCCACTATATTTTTGTTAGATTTTATGTAAATAATGCACTAAAGTCCCTATATATACTTCTATTTGCACGAAATTTGGAACAGCGTAATGAGTAAGGTCTAGAATTATGTTTGTTAAGTTTCATGAAAATCGGTTCAGATTTAGATATAGCTCCCATTTATATTTTCATCCGATTTAAGGTAAATGGTACACCAAAGTCCCAATATATCTTTCGATTTGCACGAAATTTGGCATAGCGTACTGAATTGGGTTTAAAATGTAAGTAAGTAAGTTTCGGAAAAATCGGTTCAGATTTAGGTATAGCTCCCAAATATATTTTCGTCCGATTTTGGGTAAATGGTGCACGGATGCCCTATATATTCCTCGATTTGCACGAAATTTGGCACAGCGTACTACATTAAGTCTGGAACAATATGTGTTAAATTTCGTGAAAATCGGTTCAGATTTAGATATAGTGTAGGGGACGTGTTCATAAATGGCTAAACTGATTTTCTTAATACCAACTTGATATCTCCTATAATTTATGTCCTCAGACCATGATAATCCATTTTTTTGTATTTTTTCACTAATATATTTTGCATGAGCTTAATAGGCACAATAAATTCATCACAAGTTTGAAAAATTTATTTACTGTAAGAAACTTAATTTCTTTGAAACCACACCACTTCAAACCACTTCATTTCTTTGAAATCACACTTTGTTCTGGGTGATGATCATCTTTTCAATTACTAGAGGAATGGATTATTTCTGTAATACAGGCAAAAATATTAATTATTTTGGTATATTTTTTAACAACATATTACTTCCCATATAATATAATCACGTTACGGTGGACGAAAAACCTTAGTTTCCAGCTTTGTCTAACGAACCCTTCCTGGTAACACGGCTCTGTGTCATAGTGTAAAAGGTTGAATAAAAAAAAAGAAAACAATTCCAAACACAAAATTTTGCAACAAAATTGGATCGATCTTCACACGTTTCTATTTCTTTGTTTTTGTTGTTCCTCTTTGTTCGTTATAGAGAATCGATTATACTAATTCTCTTTTGAACACCACAATAAGCCGTACTATCGGAAAATTAAGGGTGTTACAAACCATTGACTAAATAGACAAAGTTGCATCAATGTAATTGCATGTACCTTAATTTCATGAATATTGAAGCCACTATTAAACTATGACAAATATAATTCTTATATAAAATTAAAAATTTATTGAGCTGCACCCAAGTTTAAAAAATAAGTCAAAATAATTACAACAATATCAAAGATTTCATTGTACTAAATTTTACTATACGATAAGAGATTAAGAGATGTGCTATCGAAGTGTCTGCTATCGTTATAGCACTTTTGACATTTCTTCTTACTCAAAAGCTAGGGGATAAACTAAGCAAATTTTGGTAGCTGCTTCCTTTCTGTTTCAACCTTCAGTGAGATAAGTAAAAATTTTTCAAGGAACAAATCATATGTTTTCATACACATCCTAATTAAAGTGATCATAAATAAGGAAAGATTCCTGTGCAGACAACCAAAAAAGGAACTTAAAAACCCTGTGCAGACCATTGAAAACCCATTCTTTAAAAAGCCTGTTCCCAATTAAAAGTGTGGATAATATTAGAAGCACATTTTTTTCATGGCGAAAAATCATCAAAAATACACCTAACCAAATTTTTCGGATGCGCCGGATTGCCAAGTCTTGCGGCGTCCGGTGTGTCCTAAGCTGCTTGGAATTGGCATAAAAAAAAGAAGAATAATTACATACATAGTGAGAGAAGTGCGATTGCCATGCTTACGGTCCAATCTGTGCTCAAGCCAAAAAAATCTAAAATATATAGTTGGACAAACATCAACTTTAATTGCCCGATCTGTGCCCAACCCAAGAAAATTATGGTGATACAGTTCCATCAATTGCAGCAAAAGATGACCATATAGACAACACCTAGTAAACCCAACAATATTTAACTAATTTGGTATCGAATTCGATATTCGCAACTCTATATTTCAATGACATTCAAAGGGTATACAATGTATTATCCATCTCAAATCGTATAAATGAATATACAAATTTATATATATTCAGCAAAAAAAATCCAATATAATACATAATCCTAAATATCAACCCTACCCAAACAAATAATTTGTGTTAAACCAGCGTTTTAACCATATAGTGTTCATGAAGAACAAAAATTGCCCTAAAACATATCTTTATATTACAATGTCAAATATCATAAAAAATAGCATTCATTTTCATACCTAATTTTTGCACATATATATTATAATATCAGAAATATTTAACTTAGACTAATTTTTTTTAATGAAAATTTAATTTTGCAAAGCAAATATAATTGGGTAATCTTCCCTTCGGTATACGCTCGTACAAACATACAAATATAGTAATTTAAAAAGTAGTAGCGTAAAACAGTTTGGAAGTCATTGAAATCCATTAATGCAAAATCAATTCATTGATCAGTTTTGTAATTAACTTTACACTCTCCAAAACTAGAGAAAACAACAACAACAACCTGCGTCCAGTTCGTGCATGGAGGCCTTCAACATGACGGAGTAAGGGGTATGTAAAACGAAAAAATAAATTGTTATTGTTATATGATCTGGATATTGATTTTGTTTGGAGTATGAGAATTTATACTTTTCTTTGCGTTTCTCTTCATTTATTAACGCTCATGTTTCTCTGTTAAGAAAACAATTATAAGCCCTATAAATTAATATGATTTTTTTTGTTAAGAGAAAAGACGACAACAATATAATCACTCATGCTCCTATGATGACGACGTTTTTGTTATGTTTGTTTTGCAATATTTTTTTCTTTTGTTTTCATTCATGATTTCAATAGAGCATTCATTCAGAACAACCCAATTAACCCATTGTGGGTAATTTTTTTATGAATTATTAAGTCAATGAATTATAGATCCAATATATAAATACCTTATATTATTAATGATAATTGTTAAAATATGTAATACAATTAATGTTTATTTTTTTTATAATTTCAAAAATCCTATTGTCTATTGCTACATATAAATATAATGCCTTGAAAATAATATATAGTTAAAAAAATGAATTTCTAAATACAAAAGTTGTCTTCTTGCAAAATGGGTTAGATAGGGGGGAGTGAATATATATGAGGGTTCCTACGTAAATATTCAAATGCCGGTAGGAAATAAGGAAGGTGAGGGTTTAGAGGCAGATACTCTTAATACCATCTAAGAGTATATTATAATAAGGCATCAACTAATATCCGACACAAACATTAAATTACTTATCTGTATTGTGGGGTATTTTCAATTATTTTTTTTATCAATTTCATTCGACCATTTTTTCTTTATTTATAAATTTTCTTAAATAAAAGGGAGTCTATAATAATCATGTGATGTGAACATGGGTTGATATGCAAAGGACACGAACCCCCCACCCGACTGTAGCTAGGAAACGAAAAGGCTCCCATTGTCCCAACACATATCAATATCTTCGAATGCCTAAAAATTACTTTAAAATTGCATTCACTCGAATTTATTCGTGTTCATTACATAATTTGGCGCCCAACGTGGGGCCGAAAAGTTTTATCCCTTTTTGGCTCTAAATACCAGTTTTCCCTCTAGAGATCATCTTTTTATGAGAGTTTTTCAAAATAATCATTTATGACTTCCATTAGTTTTTGAATTGTTTACAGAACCATACTGGAGTTTCAGCAAATTGAGGTTTACCTCGATTTAGCCGACCGTTTGCTTTCTATAAACTTTTTCAGGATCTTCTAGGATTTCGTCAAGGATATTTTGATTCTCTTAATGTTTTGGATATATTTTATACTATTTAAATTTTGTTGACTTAGATTTCAGCGACTTTGATCTGACCGGATATCATTAATTTGCGGATGCGAAATAATGACCACTGATCTAAAGCAGTTAGGACGAAGAAAAAATATTCCTTAAGCTGGATTGTCCAATCTTTAAAGAGTATAAGAT
Source organism: Musca vetustissima (assembly GCF_032173495.1). Classification (NCBI taxonomy): domain Eukaryota; kingdom Metazoa; phylum Arthropoda; class Insecta; order Diptera; family Muscidae; genus Musca; species Musca vetustissima. The sequence goes on from NW_026875284.1 coordinate 8,118, forward strand.
AGATTCATGACTCCATAGACCTAATTTGCCATTCTTGTTAGTTGTTTGCCTTTCACTCGTCCTCAATACTACCTATATATTAGCAAGAGACATCATTATCGATATTTTCAGTAAAAATATTTATAAAATTTCTTTGTATTGACCTTATTCTGCAAAGTTATATTCACCTTGGAAGTTTTCCTTAACATTTTTATGGAAAAGTTCAATGTGTAAGATTTCTTAGCGAATTTTTGATCATTTTCATATCCCTTAATGTCCATAGATATTATACATTTTTTAGAACATATATTAAACCTATATAGTGTGAAAATTATATATCAGTGTCATTATGGCCGAGTCTACACAATCTCCACAACCAGAAGAACCTCAGCTTAGTGCTTCCACAGCAGCTTTTTCGAATATTTGTCACGTCTGCAATGAATCATTGGAGGGACAAGATTGCCTAGTGATTAGCGAATGTTCGCACTCATTTCACCGAATATGTATTGAAACAATCCTAGCTTCCTCTTCCGCATGTCCTACGTGTAAAAGACCATGCGAACCAAGTGAACTTCGCACAATAAATATTACTCAAAAATCTCAAGTTCAAGGTGGTAGGAACACTCAGAAAAAACCTAGAGGCAGAGGTGCAATGTCCAGATCTTATAATACTAGGAGTCACTCACGGAATTTATTCCAAGAAACTCAAAACCCTTTGTTAGATGTAAGCTCAGGAACAAATGTAGATATTTTGCAGACTCCAGTTCGAAATCCAACTACGACAAATCGAATCCAATTCGACACAACCCTTTCACCAAATCCTCCTGTAGGAGTGAACAATAATGTTGACTATAACCAAATCAATCAAATGATTGAAACAACACTATCCCGACTTCTCCAAAACACTGGAATTTTCCAAAGTTTACAAAACAATGGAAATAACCAAAATGTGGTTAATAGCCAAGCTATTCCAACCCAGAATTGTAATGTCAACACTAATCTAAATTCTGCCAATAATTTAACCCACATGAATCGCGGGGTTCCGCAAACTAATGCAAATATTAATCCTCCTCAGGGTAACCACAATAATCCTATAATATTATCTCCTGCTACGTACCTTTCTTCAAATTCCCAAAGTATGCATCCTGAAAAAATTACCTCTATCATCAATAATTGGAATTTAAAATTTGACGGTTCTCCCAATGGGTTAACAATAGAGGAATTTTTGTACAGAGTAAAAACCTTAACAAGGGATACGTTCAATGACGATTTTACCGTCATATGTAGTAACCTAAATACGTTATTGACAGGAAAAGCCCGTGATTGGTACTGGCGGTACCACAAACAGGTCAGATCCATCACCTGGGACTCGTTTTGTGAAGCCATACTCAATCAATATAAACTACAGAAGTCTTCCTTTGATCTACGTGAAGAAATGAGAAGTAGGAAGCAAAAGCCAGGGGAAACATATGACTCATTCTTCGACGCACTTTCTTTAATTGCTGATAGGCTCTCTACCCCCATGTGTGAAGAAGAGCTCATAGAGATAATAGCCCGCAATTTGAGGCCGGAAATCCGGCAAGATCTTCTCTATGTCCCAATAAGATCACTTTCTCATTTGAGAAAATTGGTCCAAATGAGGGAAAATTTCCTCAGCGACGAATATGTTCGCAAAAATCTTGCTACGAGGTCGAGTAATACGAATAACGTACCTCGAAGATATGTTGCTCCGATTGAAGGCGACGAATTGGAACCTTTTGATGCGTCAACCTCTTGTGTTGTAGAGGCTATACACAAAACCGATATTCAAAAATGTTGGAATTGTGATAAAGTCGGACACCATTGGCATGATTGCCTGGAGGACAGGTCTATATTCTGTTACGGCTGTGGTGCCAAAAAGGTGTATAAACCACAATGTACTTATTGCCTATCCAAAAGACAACCAAAAAACCTGCCTCAGATAAACTTGATATTACTGACAGCAAGCAGCAGCAGACCCTAACATGTTTAATAATACCCTACTACGATTATATATCCAAAGCAACCTCAAACGACCCAACTATGACCCTAACATTATTAATCATACTGCCACTGACATTTCCTTTTGTGATATCGGA
>NW_026875285.1:0-10189 GCF_032173495.1 Musca vetustissima
TTGTTTTTTAATTTCCACGAATTACTTTTCAATTAACACTCGAATATTAGAAATTTTACTTAACGCCTTCAAATATGTGGTTTTCGAGCTACCCTTCGCCACTACACGGCTTGACATGCACATTTAACATCTTTAGCTCAGGCGGGTATGCATTTGGTATTCTCACTTGGAGCGTGTTTTCTTAGAAATTGCTACAATTTTGTTTTCCTTGTGTGACTTCTTAGGCGGCTGCCGGTCACATCTTTCATTGGAAAGTGGCAATGTTTTGTGATGTTGTTGTCAGTTGTAATGAAGCGTGTCTTGAGTTATTTATGGTACATTTGTAAAAAAGATGCTACTTCAAACGATATGCAATGTCACAACTACAAGAAATACATTAACAACAACAGCAACTAAGAAATTATCACCTTTTTCCTAGCAAAGCATGTCAAAAAGGTCTAACTGGTAAATAAATATTAAATGACAAACAAGGAAGTATAAATTTGAGGGTAAAGTGTGACCTAAGACAATCGGTAAGTCACTTTTTAGTGTAACACATCGAAGCTGTCTCTAGAGAAGATGCTGAAGAGTCTTTAATATTAGAAAACATGGAAAATATATCTTACGGTCTCGCAGTTATACCTTCCAATCGAGAAGCCTTTTATTTGACATTTCGGGTTTTTGAAGGCAGAAAATAATATCCCTGAGTCTATATATTTTTAGGTAATTTGGCATTTCAGGACGTTATATGTCTGCGCAAAAATAGCATTATATGTTTGTAAATACATACAGAGATCCCACTTGTTATGTTAAACTTCCTACCCTAGTGACGGGTAGGAAAAGCATAAAAAACTTACTATCGGACAATTTACGTTTTAATGACAGTGTTGCCAATTTAGCACTTTATACCCTTCACCACACTGTGGTACAGGGTAATATGTCTTTGTGCATATGTTTGTAACAGGTAAAAATAATCGAGATGGACACATGGTTCTTTTTGAGAATATGCACAGAATCACTTTCTGAGTCGATTTATGCATGTCCTTCCGTCCGACCGTCCGTCTGTCTGTCCATGTTAAATTGTAAACAAAGTACAAGTCGCATTTATGATCCGAATTGGATGAATTTTGGCACAGATCATTTGTTTGGCTGAAGGACGAACCCTATTGAAATTGGGAAAAATCGGTTCAGATTTAGATATAGCTCCCATATATATTTTCGCCCGATTTCATGTAAATGGGGTACCAAAGTCCCTATACATCTTTCGATTTGCACGAAATTCGGTATAGCCTACTGAATTGGGTCAAGAATGATGTGTGCTAAGTTTCGGGAAAATCGGTTCTGATTTAGATACAAAAGTCCCTGAAAATCATTTTATCTGCACGAATTTTAGCATAGCATATGGAATTTAGTCTAGAATGACGTGTTCTAAGTTTAGTGAAAATCGGTTCAGATTTAGATATAGCTCCCATATATAGTTACGCCCGATTTAAGGTAAATGGTGTACCAAAGTCCCTATATATCTTTTGATTTGCACGAAATTTGGCATAGCGTACTGAATCAAATCTAGAATGATGTGTGTAAAATTCCTTGAAAATCGGTTCAGATTTTTATATAGATATCACATATATTTTCGTCCGATTTTACGTAAAAGGTGCACCAATGTCCAATATAACTTTCGATTTGCACGAAATTTGGCATAGCGCACTGGATTGAGTCTAGATTGATGAGTGGTAAGTTTCGGGAAAATCGGATCAGATTTCGATATAGCTCCCATATATATATTTGTCTGATTTTATGCAAATGGTGCACCAAAGTCCCTTTATATCCTTCGATTTGCACGAAATTTGGCATAGCATACTCAATTACGTCTAGAAAGATGTGTGCTAAATTTCGTGAAAATCGGTTCAGATTTATATATAGCTCCCATTTATTTTTTCTTCCGATTTTAGTTAAAAAGTGCATTAAAGTCCCATCCTATCCTTCGATTTGCTCGAAATTTAGCATAGCATACTGAATTGAATCTAGAATGATGAGTGGTGAGTGTCGGGAAAATCAGTTCAGATTTCGATATAGGTCCCATATATATGTTCAACCGATATAATGTAAATAGTGCGCCAAAGTCCCTTTATATCCTTCGATTTGCATGAAATTTGGCATGACGTACTGAATTAAGTCTAGAATGATGTGTGTTAAGTTCTGAGAAAATCGGTTCTGATTTAGATACGGCTCCCATATATATTTTCCTCTGATATAATGTAAATGGTGTACCAACGCCCCTATATATCTTTCAATTTTCATGTGATTTGGCATGGAGTACTGAATTAAGTCTAGAATGATGATGACCCTGAAAATGGATTCAGATTTTGGATTTTAATGTTGCACCAAAACCCCAATATATCTTATATATCCACCAAATTTGGCATAGCGTACTGAATTGAGTCTATAATGAGGTGTGTTAAGTTTCGGGACTACCTTTTCAGATTTAGATATATGTCCCGCATATATATTTTAGTCCGATTTTAGGTAAATGGTGCACCAAACTCCTAATGTTTGTCCGATTGACACGAATTTTTACACAATGTATATTTGGAACGGGTGTCTGATTGAGATTATCAAGTTTCCTATAAATCGATCGATTTTCATAAATTTGTCCAATTGTACGCAAACTATTCTAAATCTGCCCGATTGAAATTAAATTTAGCGTAGGTTGCAGAAAGGTGTATGTTCCTTCGAGGGAACATTGACATGAAATTGTTAGGATGCATATGGACAATATACATGGTCATATAGAGATCTCAAAAATATGTATGAAAATCAGTAAGGAAAGTAGCAAAGTCGGACAGGGCCGACTATATGATACCCTTCACCACTATGGGTATATTAAACAACATTATTAACATGAAATTGGATGAAATAAAATATGTGATCCATAAACATGTCATTCGTTTGGGACAAAATTATGAAAATCGACTTCAAACAAATCGACGTCTTGAAAACGTAACTACGTTATTCTAGGCTCAATTTTGTACGTTGTGCAAAATTCTATGTCAATCTGACAAACATGAGGAGTTTGATGAACAATTTAGTTAAAATCGGACGAAAATATATATGGAAGCTATACCCAAATATGAAACGATTTCAACGAAACTTGTCACAGGTTAAGTTATACTAATTTCGGTACGTTAAGTTTCTATCAGCCATATATTGGTTTCTTGGTGCGTCAATTACTTCATATCGGACGAAACTATATATGGAAGCTATATCTAAATCTGGGCCGATTTTCATGAAACTTTGCATACATTATTCTAGTCTCAATTCAGTAAGTTATGGCAAATTTCGTACAAATCGAAAGATATATAGAACTTTGGTACACCATTTACCTTAAGTCGGACGAAACTATATATGGGAGCTATATCTAAATCTGAACCGATTTTCTCGAAACTTGGCACACATCATTCTGGACCTAATTCCGTACGCTATGCCAAAACTTGTACAAATCGAAAGATTTTCAGGGACTTTGGTGCACCATTTACCAAAAATCGGTCAAAAATATATATGGGAGCTATATCTAAACTGAACCGATTTTTCCCAATTTCAATAGGGTTCGTCCTTGGGCCAAATACATGAGGTGTACCAAATTTCAGCCAAATCGGATTAAAAATGCGACCTGTACTTTGTTTACAATTTAACATCAACAGACAGACAGACGGACGAACGGACATGCATAAATAGACTTAGAAAGTGATTCTATGCATATTCTCAAAAGGAACCATGTGTCTATCTCGTTTATTTTTGCCTGTTACAAACATATGCACAAAGACATAATACCCTGTACCACAGGGTGGTGAAGGGTATAAAAATGTCATTAATTTGGTATTCCGAATATACATAGTTCTCCCATCGATATATTGTGTATTTAACTTTTATAATTATAACTATTGTAATTGTCCTTCAAAAATACTAATAACAAGTAATTGGTTGTGTTAATTAACCAATTACTGAAAGATGATAAGAAAATCAGTAATAATAGACTGAAACTATTTTTCAAAATATTCCTAGAAGAAGAAACTAGTCGACACCTTCAGTTTTACTTTGTATAGAAAGTAATGAGGGGTTAGTAGTTAATTATTCTCATAACTTATTATTAATAAGTTATGAGAATTTTGCATATGTTTGCATATTTTTGCATATGTTTGCATATTTTGCATATATTTTGCATATGTTTGCATATTTTGCATATATTTTGCATATTTTGCATAATTTTGCATATATTTTGCATATTTTTGCATATTTTGCATATTTTTGCATATTTTGCATATGTTTGCATATCTTTGCATATTTTGCATATGTTTGCATATTTTGCATATGTTTGCATATTTTGCATATATTTTGCATATATTTTGCATATGTTTGCATATATTTTGCATATTTTGCATATTTTTGCATATTTTGCATATGTTTTGTATATTTTGCATATGTTTGCATATTTTTGCATATTTTGCATATGTTTGCATATGTTTGCATATGTTTGCATATTTTGCATATTTTTGCATATTTTGCATATTTTTGCATATTTTGCATATTTTGCATATTTTGCATATTTTGCATATGTTTGCATATTTTGCATATTTTGCATATTTTTGCATATTTTGCATATTTTTGCATATTTTGCATATATTTTGCATATGTTTGCATATTTTGCATATATTTTGCATATTTTTGTATATTTTGCATATATTTTGCATATTTTTGCATATTTTGCATATGTTTTGCATATTTTGCATATTTTTGCATATTTTGCATATCGACAATGCATATTTTGTATATTTTTTGCATATATTTATCGCATATCGACCTAGCATACCGTGCATATTTTGCATATTTTTGCATATTTTGCATATTTTTTGCATATTTTGCATATTTTTTGCATATTTTGCATATTTTTTGCATATTTTGCATATTTTTTGCATATTTTGCATATTTTTTGCATATTTTGCATATTTTTTGCATATTTTGCATATTTTTTGCATATATTTTGCATATATTTTGCATATTTTTTGCATATATTTTGCATATTTATACCCTTCACCACACTGTGGTACAGGGTATTATGTCTTTGTGCATATGTTTGTAACAGGCAAAAATAATCGAGATAGACCCATGGTTCCTTTTGAGAATATGCATAGAATCACTTTCTAAGTCGATTTATGCATGTCCGTCCGTCCGTCCGTCCGTCTGTCCGTCTGTCCGTCTGTCCGTCTGTCTGTCCATGTTAAATTGTAAACAAAGTACAGGTCGCATTTATGATCCGAATTGGATGAAATTTGGCATAGGTCACTTATTCGGCCCAAGGACGAACCCTATTGAAATTGGGAAAAATCGGTTCAGATTTAGATATAGCTCCCATATATATATTTAACCGATTTATTGTAAACGGTCCCTATATATCTTTCGATTTGCACGAAATTTGGTACAGGCTAATCATTTAGGCCTATAATGATGTCTGCCAAGTTTCGTGAAAATCGGTCCAGATTTAGATATAGCTCCCATATATAGTTTCGTCCGATTTCAGGTAAATTGTGCCCCAAAGTCCCTATATATCTTTTGATTTGCACGAAATTTGGCATAACGTACTGAATTAAGCCTAGAGTGATGTCTGCCAAGTTTCGAGAAAATCGGTCCAGATTTAGATATAGCTTCCATATATAGGTTCGTCCGATTTCATGTAAATGGTGCCCCAAAGTCCCTATATATCTTTCGATTTGCACGAAATTTGGTACAACGTATTGAATTGAGTCGAGAATGATGTCTGCCAAGTTTCATGGAAATCGGTCCTGATTTAGATATATCTCCCATATATAGTGTCGTCCGATTTCATGTAAATGGTGCCCCAAAGTCCCTATATATCTTTCGATTTGCACGAAATTTGGTACAGCTTATTCATTTAGGTCTAGAATGATGTATGTAAAGTTTCGTGGAAATCGGTCCAGATTTAGATATAGCTCCCATATATAGTTTCGTCCGATGTCATGTAAATGGTACCCCAAAGTCCCTATATATCTTTCGATTTGCACGAAATTTGGCATAACGTACTTAATTGAGCCTAGAAGGATGTCTGCCAAGTTTTATGAAAATCAGTCCAGATTTCTATATAGCTCCAACTTATATATAGCTCCCACTTATAGTTTCGTCCGATTTCATGTAAATGGTGCCCCAAAGTCCCTATATATCTTTCGATTTGCACGAAATTTGGTACAGCCTAATCATTTAGGTCTAGAATGATGTATGTAAAGTTTCGTGAAAATCGGTCCAGATTAAGATATAGCTCCCATATATAGTTTCGTCCGATTTCATGTAAATGGTACCATAAAGTCCTATATATCTTTCGATTTGCACGAAATTTGGCATAACGTACTGAATTGAGCCTAGATTGATATCTGCGTTGTTTCGTGAAAATCGGTCCACATTTAGATATAGCTCCCTTTTATTAAAGATTGATTTTAAGTACTTGACGCACCAAGGAACCAATAGGAACAAAACGTTCTGAAATTAGTATAACCTATCCTATGACAAGTTTGTTTGAAATCGCTTAATATTTGGCCCGATATCAAGTAAATTGGGCCTCAAACTCCTCATGTTAGTCAGTTTGACATCAAATTTTGCACAACGTACAAAATTGAGCATAGAATTATGTAGTATCGTTTTCTAGAAGTACAGATATAGTCCAACGAATGACCTATTTATATTTGTTTGAAGTCGATTTACATACTTTATGGATAAATCTACGTAGATTCACATTTAGATAAATGTCACATGTTTTATTTCATTCAAGTTCATGCTAATAGTCCTGTTTAATATACCCATAGTGGTGAAGGGTATCATATAGTCGGCCCCGTCCGACTTTACTACTTTCCTTACTGGTTTTTGCATATTTTTGACATGACCCCAAATATCGATCAATTAAAGCATGAAACGCCTAAATACAAAATTTGAGTCCAATCGGAAAAAGCATAAAAAATATGCAAAAATCCGAGGTCTACTTATTAAACAATTTACAATAATAATTTTCTAAAAACGAACAGTTTATTTTATTACAAGTAATTGAAATTCATTACAACAATACCCTACGATATTTTGGAACACCCACAAAATGTGTCCTCTGCAACTAAAATAAATCAAATAAAAAGAAACCACATCAAATATTAACCCTTATAAGAACAAAAGGCAATAAAATTATTATAACTGAAGTTAAGCATAAATAACATACGCTAAAAATTTTAATGGCAGGAACTGTGGCGCTACACGTTCTGCGCTTTTATTCCCAACAGACGGCGAACCTTGAACATGTTCATATTGAAATCAAATCAAAGAAATTATTCTACAGAAATCAACAAAATATACGCAATATGACATTAATTTATGATTAACGCTCTACCTTATAAATGTCTCGCAAAAGGTATAAGCAAACATTTTGAATAAACATTTGTTGTATATGGAATAATAATTATTTTCCAAAAATTAAACTCATAAAAAAGAAACGTCATAAATTTTCACATGTTCCACATTATGCATTTCATTTGAATGTGACATTTTTTTTATACGCACACAATTCATAATGTGGTCATAGCTTTTTATGACGGTCTTTATGTGTTTTTGGTCTTATAGGATATCCATTATTATTTCGCTCCAAAAAAAGTAAAGTTGTTATTTTGGTTTTCATACGCAGCTCATTACATATCGTAATGATATGCAATTTGTTTATTGCCTTGTTATTCATTTCAATTTCTTATGAATTGAATAGGGTTGCATTGGGTGAGGTATGTATTTTATGAAAGTAACATAAGGTGAAATTTCTGTAACGTTTATGGAGGCGTGAGATTTTTCTTTGTTAATGTTAGTAAAATTGTATGCTACATGAAAAGTTAAGTTAAATGGCTTCAGTGAGAATCGTGGCACTACGAACAAGGAAAATATTAATATTTATTAAGTGATTATATTCGCAAGAGGTAGGCCGATCATTTTATATCCACCACTGAAGTAGACCTTCAAAATACCTAAAATTGAGCTGGACTTTCATATTGAAGCTATGCCGTGATAGACTGCGGCAAGGAGAAACTTTATTAAACTATGGAGATTCAGGTTAGTTGATTGGGCAAAGACTTTGGACACACCGAAAATATCACGTGACCTTTCAATGGGGACTATATAGGAAAATTTACTCATATTATATACTTCTGTGAAGAAATAGTTAATGCATTGATATTATTTTGATATATAGTTAGATTTTCTGCCCAATAAGAATCCAAAATATAAAACTAGTGGAAAAGATAGAATTGAATGTGATTTTTCCACATAGGTTCATGCTTTAACATAATACAAATATACATTTTCCTTTAGATATGTATACCCTTCACAATTATGTTATGATAAGTGTCTGTGGCCTCAAGAATTAGTAATGTCGCGAAATATTGGTCCTAGTATACTGATCCTCATATATAGACTAGATAAGTCGACCTGGGCGTATAGACCGTCCGTTCGTCCATTATAATTTGCAAACAAAGTACGTGCCACAGTTATGGAGAAACGGTTCTGTTCCAAAACCCCATTGCTTTTGGTAGCCTTATTTTTTATACTGTTCGTAATTGTGACAAAAACACACGGAATTTTAGCGTGTTAAATTTTTCTTTTTATACCCTTCACCACACTGTGGTACAGTTTATTATGTCTTTGTGCATATGTTTGTAACAAGCAAAGGAAACGAGGTAGAAATTGTTCCTTTTGAGAATATGCATATAATCACTTTTTAAGTCGACTTACGCATGTCCGTCCGTCTGTCCATGTATCCTTGTGAGCAAAACATTTATGATCCGATTTGGATGAAATGGCTCAACTCACTTATTTGGCCCAAGGACGAACCCTATTGAAATTGGGAAAAATCAATTTATGCCTGTCCATCCATCTGTCCGTGAACAAAGTACACGTCGCATTTATGATCCGATTGGGATAAATGTAGCACTATCCTGCCAATGTTTGTCCGATTGAGACAAAATTTTGCATAGCGTATTGAAGTTACTACAAGTTGATATCCGCGAAAGTTTTTTGAAATAGGTTCAAATTTTAATATAGCTCACATATATACATTAGTCCCAAAGATCCTGTTCTATTTACACGATATTTTGTTGCTAAAATCGGTTCAGATGTTGATATACCTGCCACATTCAAATGGAGGACCCTATTAACAAGAAATATTGCATAGCGGATTGAAGCCGTTCCAGGTTAAGATATAAACTTTGTCCGATTAGGACGTGTTAGTGCTCAACGTATCAAATCCAACCTAATATAACATGTATTGGATTTTGTGTCGAGATATATTTTGGATAGCGCATTGTGATGTCAATGGTCCTTAAAAAAGGTCTGTTAGGATACATCTGTTGAATATATAGTGGTGAAGCGCATCATATGGTCGGCCTAGTCCGGCTTTACTACTTTCCTTACTGGTTATACCGTTCACCACACTATGGTACAGGGTATTATGTCTTTATGCATAGGTTTGTAACAGGCAAAAATAATCGAGATAGACCCAAGGTTCCTTTTTTTTGTTTATTTACTTAAGTCTATAGATACAAAATCCTTACAGACTAAATTAATACTAAATATATATATATATATATATATATATATATATACAAAATTCAAGGGTTTAAGTATAAAGTTAGTTTTCTCTTAATTGAATCAGGATTTTCAGATAGATCAATTATGTGATACATTTTATTGAATTCCATTAAAAGTTTTGAGAATATGCATAGAATCATTTTCTGAGTCGATTTATGCATGTCCGTTCGTCCGTCTGTCCATGTTAAATTGTAAACAAAGCACAGGTCGCATTTATGAGCCGAATTGGATGAAATTTGGCATAGGTCACTTATTTGGGCCAAGGATCCTATTGAAATTGGGGAAAATCGGTTCAGATTTAGATACAGCTCCCATGTATATTTTCGTCTGATTTAATGTAAATGGTGTACCAAAGTCCCTATATATCTTTCGATTTGCACGAAATTTGGCACAGCGTACTGAATTAGGTCTAGAATGATGTGTGTTAAATTTCTTGAAAATCGGGCCAGATTTAGATATAGCTCCCATATATATTTTCGTCCGATTTAAGGTAAATGGGGCACCAAAGTTCCTATATTTCTTACGATTTGCGCGA
>NW_026875286.1:0-100836 GCF_032173495.1 Musca vetustissima
TAGATTGCTCCCGGAATTGCAGTAGATAAGGATGTATGGGTGCATAGGCACGTCTGTCTCTATATCCAATTTAAACTTAGTTATTTACTTACTTCTATATATATATATTACCCATTCAAAGATGGCTCTGCTCCTTGAAACCAATCTACCGTTATCATTATGGTGCATTTGTAAGGGTTTATAAAAAAACGAAGTAAAATGCACACACACTCACACCCAACATAAAGTATATGACTGTGATGGGGCTAAAGTATTAAACAAACTTTAAAGTGGGTCAGGCGATTATTTCTTCTTATCCTTTATTTCCATTATACGGAAGAGAAAATTATAAAATCTATTATAGGTTCTAACCACTGTCATGCAAACATGACAGTTCATTACCGAAGTAGATTCTTTTTTCTACTTTTTTAATCCGAAAGGGATTCAAACGCATCTTGTTTATAAATGTGTGGAATGAGAGAAAGGAGGTTTCAGAAGCATGTCACAATTTTACGAATTTTTCAACGACTATCCATCCGATCAATAGGCGTGGATTTTTTAAATAGATTTTTTCAACGACTATCCATCCGATCAATAGGCGTGGATTTTTTAAATAGATTTTTTCAACGACTATCCATCCGATCAATAGGCGTGGATTTTTTAAATAGATTTTTTCAACGACTATCCATCCGATCAATAGGCGTGGATTTTTTAAATAGATTTTTTCAACGACTATCCATCCGATCAATAGGCGTGGATTTTTTAAATAGATTTTTTCAACGACTATCCATCCGATCAATAGGCGTGGATTTTTAAATAGATTTTTTCAACGACCTATCCATCCGATAGGCGTGGATTTTTAAATAGATTTTTTCAACGACTATCCATCCGATCAATAGGCGTGGATTTTTTAAATAGATTTTTTCAACTACCTATCCATCCGATCAATAGGCGTGGATTTTTTAAATAGATTTTTTCAACGACTATCCATCCGATCAATAGGCGTGGATTTTTTAAATAGATTTTTTCAACGACTATCCATCCGATCAATAGGCGTGGATTTTTTAAATAGATTTTTTCAACGACTATCCATCCGATCAATAGGCGTGGATTTTTTAAATAGATTTTTTCAACGACTATCCATCCGATCAATAGGCGTGGATATTTTAAATAGATTTTTTCAACGACTATCTATTCATTTCACATTCGTAAAATGTGTCATGCTTCTGAAAACCCCTTTCTCTCATTCCACACATTTATAAACAAGATGCGTTTGAATCCCTTTCGGATTAAAAAAGTAGAAAAAGAACCTACTTCGGTAATGAACTGTCATGTTTGCATGACAGTGGTTAGAACCTATAATAGATTTTATAATTTTTCTCTCCCGTATAATGGAAATAAAGGATAAGAAGAAATAATCGCCTGACCCACTTTAAAGTTTGTTTAATACTTTAGCCTCGTCACAGTCATATACTTTAAGTTGGGTGTGAGTGTGTGTGCATTTTACTTCGTTTTTTTATAAACCCTTACAAATGCACCATAATGATAACGGTATATTGGTTTCAAGGAGCAGAGCCATCTTTGAATGGGTAATTGGTTCTTGAAAAAATCTATTTAAAAAATCCACGCCTATGAATCAGTTGGTTCTTGAAAAAATCTATTTAAAAAATCCACGCCTATGAATCAGTTGGTTCTTGAAAAAATCTATTTAAAAAATCCACGCCTATGAATCAGTTGGTTCTTGAAAAAATCTATTTAAAAAATCCACGCCTATGAATCAGTTGGTTCTTGAAAAAATCTATTTAAAAAATCCACGCCTATGAATCAGTTGGTTCTTGAAAAAATCTATTTAAAAAATCCACGCCTATGAATCAGTTGGTTCTTGAAAAAATCTATTTAAAAAATCCACGCCTATGAATCAGTTGGTTCTTGAAAAAATCTATTTAAAAAATCCACGCCTATGAATCAGTTGGTTCTTGAAAAAATCTATTTAAAAAATCCACGCCTATGAATCAGTTGGTTCTTGAAAAAATCTATTTAAAAAATCCACGCCTATGAATCAGTTGGTTCTTGAAAAAATCTATTTAAAAAATCCACGCCTATGAATCAGTTGGTTATTGAAAAAATCTATTTAAAAAATCCACGCCTATGAATCAGTTGGTTCTTGAAAAAATCTATTTAAAAAATCCACGCCTATGAATCAGTTGGTTCTTGAAAAAATCTATTTAAAAAATCCACGCCTATGAATCAGTTGGTTCTTGAAAAAATCTATTTAAAAAATCCACGCCTATGAATCAGTTTGTTCTTGAAAAAATCTATTTAAAAAATCCACGCCTATGAATCAGTTGGTTCTTGAAAAAATCTATTTAAAAAATCCACGCCTATGAATCAGTTGGTTCTTGAAAAAATCTATTTAAAAAATCCACGCCTAAAATCTGAAAAAATCTATTTAAAAAATCCACGCCTATGAAAAAATCTATTTAAAAAATCCACGCCTGTTGCTCTAAGGGTCCATGAAAAAATCTATTTAAAAAATCCACGAAAAAATCTATTTAAAAAAATCCACGCCTATGCTCGGTTGGTCCTTGAAAAAATCTATTTAAAAAATCCACGCCTATGGCTCGGTTGGTCCTTGAAAAAATCTATTTAAAAAATCCACGCCTATGGCTCGGTTGGTCCTTGAAAAAATCTATTTAAAAAATCCACGCCTATGAAGCTGTTGGTCCTTGAAAAAATCTATTTAAAAAATCCACGCCTATGAAGCTGTTGGTCCTTGAAAAAATCTATTTAAAAAATCCACGCCTATGAAGCTGTTGGTCCTTGAAAAAATCTATTTAAAAAATCCACGCCTATGAAGCTGTTGGTCCTTGAAAAAATCTATTTAAAAAATCCACGCCTATGAAGCTGTTGGTCCTTGAAAAAATCTATTTAAAAAATCCACGCCTATGAAGCTGTTGTAACCGCAATCACTTAATTGTTTTATTTTTTTCCTCTCTCCCATAGTTGTTGTTATTGTTGTCCCGATGTCCCGGCAACAGAAGCTGAATATCTGCTATTTGAAGTGCGGCAGCTCATTTACTCACACTTTCAAGGACCCCCAAAAACGAAGAGAAACAAAAACACCACACAGAGAACAGAGGGAAAAAATCCTGTGGTAAATTAATATCCTGTCATAACCTCCGTGCACATTAACCTGGCGTAATTACCTCCCGCAAAATAAGTTGTGAACTTAACAACAAAATACAAAAAAACAACAACAAAATTCTTTTTCTCTTTTTGGTATTTTTGTGCTTTGAGCTGGTTTTTGGTTTTTAGGGGGGTTGGGGGAGATGGTATCGGAGGATGGTGAATGCCTTTGTTGTTGATGTTATTTTACGGGCCAAATTTTCGGCTTTGTTTTGGTGTAACCGAATGCTGGTTGGTTCCACTGAGCGGAGGGTGGCAGCTGCGTTGCTGATGGGTAAGATTTTCTTTATTATCTTTATAACATTTCGCATTTTTTCCTTTCTGTTCTTTCGTTCGCTCTCTCTCTCCCTTCCTCCCCACTGTTCATACACAAAAGTTTCTGCTAGTGTTGCTCTTGAATAATTTTGGGTAATTAGCCTTAAGCGTTACATTCTGTTGAATTCTGGTTTTGCTTTTGTAGTTGCTGTTGTTGTTGGTCCTGCTGCTGCTTTTCATTTTAAGATTTTTGTTTGCTATGCGTAACAATGTTTGGTTGTGTGTGTAACATAGCTTGTACCTTGGCCCCGACATTGTACAAAAGAGCGGGATATCTGCATAAGTATGTGTAAGCCCATAACATGTTTATATATTTTTGTGTTGGTGTGTGTATGTGTGTTCAAGCTGCATACAAGCATAACAATGATGATAATGGAGATAATGAGATTACAACACTGCTAACTGAATTCAACAAAAATAATAATAATAATGAATGGGCGGTGGGTTACGAAACTATGCAGCGGAATTAAAAAGGTATACAATTTGTACCCTACACAGACCTTGGCTAAAATAATTAAAATAAATTTATAAAGTTCCCCAAAAATTATTTGAAATATTCACGCATTTTGTGGAACCCTACCGAGGGAGTTGTTAGTCTTCTAACGGGCGCGTCCCCAGGTGCCGGATAGGGAGAGGTGGATGATCATACTAATCCATTACAACCAGTGTAGTTTGATTACGCCCTGTCGTCATCCTGCGATCGTGAGCAAGAACCTCCTACAGATGTGGGTGTCTTAGCATCTGTAGTCGAATGTATAGCTACAAGCACTCGGCCTTCGGGCAACACCAACTCGAAGTTGAGGAACCACAGGGGAAGAGCAACCTCGACCCAGCCTTCAGAGACAGGAGGGGACTCAACTTTGAACTATGAGTGTGATCATGATAATCAGGCAAACATAACAGTCTTGAAGAGCCGGAAGAGAGATGAGGCTGACAAGATGACAGAGGAAGTGAGCAAAAATATCGCCAAACTCACAACCAGGAAGAAGCAGTTGTCTGGGGCACAAAGACGGAAGTTGGCCAGAATGAACCCGATGAACAAAAAGAACGAGATACAGGCAGAGGCTCAAAAGGATAAACCTGACCTTCCCTCCACTTCTGCAGAAGCGGCGAAAAGGATAAGGTCTCCAGATGAGCAGGTGACTGTCAAATCCGCCAAAAAAAAGCTTCCCGTCGACCGATAATAAGAGAAAGCTGAGTCAAACCAGCGGGAATCCCAAAAGTACCTACCGGAAGTTGCGAAAGAGGAAGACGACAGAAACAGATGGTAAGGAGCCGCCAAGGTTGCCAGGAAGCGCTATCGAGACGAGCTCTGCTATGCAGTGATCGACGGAAATAGCGCATCCGGTAAGCTAAAGAAGGAGACCCATAAGGAAGTGTTAAATGCGGTCAACACCAAGATAATGGAGTACCTACTACAAGGAGGGGACTCTATAGAACTAGATAACTGCGATTTCAAAGGGAACTATATAATGCTGGAATTTGAAAATCCAAAAAGCATAGAAGCCCTGAGAAATGTAGTGGCAAGCACTGGACCCATAGATGGTACAATGAAACTCAAGCTGGTGAGGAAAAAAAAACATTCCCCAACTACAAAAGGCTACAGTCTTCGTTAGAGGTTGGGGCAGCGATTTCGACACGGAACGCATGCTCGAGGTCTTCAGCCTACAAAACAAGACACTGCACGTGAAGAACTGGGAAGTCTTCCACAGGGAGGAGAAGGAGGAAGGAACTCTCCTTGTGTTAGGCATAGACAGGTCTTCAATGGCAAGTCTGGCTAAGACCAAGGGCAAGGCGCACTACGTGTCCAATGCCGTGTACTTCAAAATCGGGAAGGCAAGGATTGGAGACGATGAAGCCATGGAAAACAGCGAGGGGAAAATATCCAGCAACAAAGAAGAGGGAGCCGATGTGAATATCACAGACTCCCAAGAAAACCGGTTACTGGAGGACAACTGATTGAAGTCATCCAGTTTAACCTCCATCGGAACAAGACGGCAACCCTGGCCCTGATGGAAAAAATTATAAAAGTTAAAATACACATCGGACTGATCCAGGAACCTTGTACAATTAAAAACAGGGTCTCTGGATTAAGCCATATAAATTACGAACTTTTTTATCCGTCCGAGAACCTGTATAATATGTCACAAAAATTTATGCTTTCTCTTCTCCCCAGAGTTGTATAACTAGTGGTTTTAACTAAGGCTGAAGTAAGCTCTGTCGCTGCCAGGGTCAATCTAAGGACCCACAAACCTTAAGTAAAAACACGAGTGATTATAATTTCAATCTTTATTATAATACTCTGGTGTTTACAATATGAATAATAGTTTGGATGTGAGATAAGCTTTTATGTTGGAATCTTCCAATCGGTAATGGTAGCTGGGTATGGAGGTCGGATCGTGAATAGCCGGCTGGTTACAGTCGGCTCGGGGGTGGTTTTGTGATGTCGGCTCGTAACTAATCGGCTGGTTGGTATTCGGGTTTGTTGTGGTCGGCTCGAAGGTGTACGGCTGGTTACCGTCGAAGATACTCGGCTAGCTGCTGTCGGTACGTTGGAGATCGGCTGGCTACAATCGGCTCGAAGATACTCGGCTAGCTGATGTCGGCTCGTTGAAGATCGGCTGGCTACAGTCGGCTCGAAGATACTCGGCTAGCTGATGTCGGCTCGTTGGTGATCGGCTGGCTACTGTCGGCTCGAAGATGCTCGGCTAGCTGATGTCGGCTCGTTGAAGATCGGCTAGCTACCGTCAGCTCGTTGGTGATCGGCAGGTTACAGTCGGCTCGAAGATACTCGGCTAGCTGATGTCGGCTTGTTGATGATCGGCAGGATACAGTCGGCTCGTTGTTGGTCGGCAGGTTCGGGGCTTTCAGGGTTTGGGTTTTGTCAGGGTTCGGTTAGTAGTTAGTGATTATTAGTATGGAGCTAGCTATGAACGGGGAGCTGGCTATGAGCTGGGGAGCTGGCAAAAAGCGTGGAGCTGGCTATGAGCGAGGAGGTGGTTATGAGCGAGGATCTGGCTAAGAGCGAGGAACTGGCAAAGAGCGGGGAGCTGGCAAAGAGCGAGGAGCTGGCTAAGAGCGGGGAGCTGGCTATGAGCGAGGAGCTGGCTATGAGCGAGTCCGAACCGTCGTTAACATTCACCAGTATAAGAGACTGCGGACAAGCCACACATCTTCGTCACTCGTAGTTCGTTAACGTCCGAGGTCGACCACTTCGGCATGGAAAATTGCAACATATATCCGTATGGTACTATGAAGTGAATGAGAATTATTGTGTACTTCAAGAAAATGATCTGTCGATTAATGCAATGAAGTTGAAGAACACAGGTAATGATACTGGCTTAGGTTTAGAGTGAGACGTTATTCACTACTAAATGAAGCAGGGGAGTGGTAACATTTACCTGGCTTTTGTCACCGCTCCTGTGGGTAACCACCATAAACGGATTCTTAAGGAACTTAAGCGACGAAGGATTTGAACCAGTCTGTTATGCAGATGACGTTATAATATTTCATAGGGGAAATAATCCAAACATACTATGCAGGAAAGCCATGATAAAGAGCAAAATACCCTATGAGACGCAAATACAAACAACATGTCGTATGTAAAGACAAAAATACTATATTGAGAGCATCTTCCAAAACAAAACGATAGCCATATCAAATAAAGTTAACTATATGCTAAGGAATAGATGGATAAGCTGTAGCATACATGACATAAAAATCAGAGACAAAGGGCTGACAAGGCCCAAAGATGATTTGTCACAACAAGGACCTGTGGGTAACGACTATAAACGGACTCTTAAGGAACTTAAAGGAACTTATAGCAAATCAACTGCCAAACCCTTTATCGGAACACGCCAAGAAATGAGGGAATGGGCGAATGAGATCCACAAAACCCTTTGGGACAATGTGGGGAGAGGAAAAATCACCAAAATCTTATGGGGCGACCCAAGTGAAGACAAAACTAGGCAAATACTAATGCTAAACAAAAAGAAATAAGCCGACTGACGGGTATTCTGACGGGACACCTCGGCCTGAAGGCACATCTACTCAAGATTGGATGCGAAGGTAGTAACATGTGTAGAGCGTGTGGGGAAGACAGTGAAACGCTGGAACATTTCCTGTGCCATTGCCCAGCATTTACATGCCTTCGGAGACAATTCTTGGGAAATTATTTAAAAAATCTACGCCTTTTCAGGAACCAAAAAATAAATAAATAAATAAATAAAAAATCCACACCTTTTGTTGAACACTATTTGTTGATGCCTCATAAAAAATTTATTTAAAAAATCCACACCTAATTGGTGATACCTAAAAAAATTCTTATACCCTATAAACCCACTGTAGTGTCCTTTCTCCTCCCCTTCCCCTACCTTAATGAAACCAAATACCCGTTTATTGCACACGCTTTGCTTGAAAAGCGTGTGTAAAGAAAGGAAAAGTGAAAAAAACGACAAAGTAAACTGATTAAAATCCATTCTTGTCGTTTATATTTTACCCCATATTTGTTTCCATCTATCCAAATACATTCACATAGCGTTACACTTAATCTTCTATAGTTTATCTTCCGTCATCCGTGGAATGGAGTCTGTGGAGGAGGATGAGGAGCAGTATGCCTTAATGAGAATGAACGTTACAAATGAGTTTATCTTTGTGCTGAAAGCAAATGCCAGAAAACAAGACAAATCAAAATAAAAGAATAAGACCACAAAGATTTCGTTCCAACTGCCTGTGACGCAGTGGAACTGTGAGCTATGCTTGTGTCGGAATTGTTGTGTAGGTGTGTGTGTCTGCACGCTTATTTAAGGTTTTATTCTAAGCAATTAATTTTGTTTTTAATAAACCTTCAGACGAAATGAAACAATAAGAGAGCGAAAAGAAAGAAAACAGCCATCACTTCATTCTATGGCTAAATTCAATGAACCAAGATGTAATGGTCAGGACCATGGCCAGGCAGGAAGTAGCCAACATGCAACGAACCGGTTAAAGAGGAAATGCTAGTGAGAAGATGAAAAAAACGAAATAAAATAAATAAAGAAACAAAAATCCAACATTGTAGCTGATTGTAGAACGACAACAACAAAAATCAACTAAATTTTGTAGTTTTTGTTTTTGTGGTCTGGAATGAAACGTAACGTAGCTCCGGCACCACCATTGTTGGCTTTCGCCATTTCAGCGTATAACACAATAATTTCCGCCAATAGCCATTGGCGTTAAATCCTTCCTTCCCTGTCTTTTTTTCACATCCTTCTCTTATGACTCAATAAGCAGCATTGGGTTCCCAACCAGACTGCCACCACGGAGGATAAAAAAGTGAACAATGCCGGAACATCGATGAAGGTTTTAAATGGAATGATTTGATGGCTGGCTATGGTGATGTTTGATTGTTTTTCTTTTGAGGAAACCAAAAAGAACGAAAGGTAGGTAGGCTTCAAGTGAAGGAAAAAACACAGAAGGGTAAAAATGCGGAACCACCAAATAGGCGTGGATTTTTTATACCCTTCACCACACTGTGGTACAGGGTATTATGTCTTTGTGCACATGTTTGTAACAGGCAACAGGGAACGAGATAGACACATGCTACCTTTTGAGAATATGCATAGAATCACTTTCTGAGTCGATTTATGCATGTCCGTCCGTACGTCCGTCCGTCTGTAGATGTTAAATTGTAAACAAAGAACAGGTCGCATTTATGATCCGATTTGAATCAAATTTGGTACAGGTCACTTATTTGACCCAAGGACGAACCCTATTGAAATTGGGAGAAATCGGTTCAGATTTAGATATAGCTCCCATATATATTTTCGTCCGATTTAAGGTAAATGGGGCACCAAAGTCCCTATATATCCTTGGATTTGCACGGAATTTGGCATAAAGTACTGAATTGAGCCTAGAATGATGTTTGCCAAGTTTCGAGAAAATCGGTCCAGATTTAGATATAGCTCCCATATATATTTTCGTCCGATTTCATGTAAATGATGCACCAAAGCCCCTATATATCCATGGATTTGCACGAAATTTGGCATAAATTACTGAATTGAGCCAAAAATGATGTCTGCAGAGTTTCGTGAAAATCGGTCAAGATTTAGATATAGCTCCCATATATATTCGTCCGATTTCATGTAAATTGTGCACCAAAGTCCCTATATATCTTTCGATTTGCACGAAATTTGGCATAACGTACCGAATTGATGCTGGAAAGATGTCTCCAAAGTTTCGTGGAAATTGGTTCAGATTTAGATGCAGCTCCCATATATAGTTTCGTCCGATTTGAGGTAAATGATGCACCAAAGACCCTAAATACATGCGATTTGCACGAAATTTGGCACAGCGTACTGAATTAAGTGTAGAATGACGTGTGCCAAGTTTCGACAAAATCGGGTCAGATTTATATATAGCTCCCATATATAATTTCGTCCGATTTAAGGTAAATGGGTCTCCAAAGTCCCTATATATCCTTCGATTTGCACGAATTTTGGCACAGTGTACTGAATTAATTCTGGAACGATGTGTGATAAATTACGTGAAAATCGGTTCAGATTTAGATATAGCTCCCATATATATTTTCGACCGATTTTAGGTAAATAGTGCACCAAAGTCCCTATATGCCCTTCGATTTGGACGAAATTTGGCATAGCGTAAGTCTTGAACGATGTTTGTTAAATTTCCTGAAAATCGGTTCAGATTTAGATATAGCTCCAATATATATTTTCGTCCGATTTAATGTAAATTGTGCACTAAAGAATTAAAGATTGGCCGACCCGCACACACTTTTGTACAATGTACTGAAGTTACTATAACCTTTCGTCTGTCAAGTTTTCTTGAAATTGGTTGAGATTTACAGATAGCTCCTATATATACTTTTGTCCGATTTTAAGTAAATGACCAATAGCTAGGCCGATTGGCAAATCGTACTGAAATTAATATAAATTAATCTCGGTCAAGTTTCCTTGAAATCGGTTCAGATTTAGATATAGCATAGCTTCCATATATAATTTCGACCTATTCATGTTGATTGTACACCAAGTAGTCAATGGGTGCTTGATTGATATTACTTTTTAAACAGTGAAGCATATCAAATAGCGTGCGTAAAGCTTGCTTAAATTCTATTTACAAGGTATGGAATATATTCCTTACTGGTTTAAATAATTTTTTGAGGCATCACCAAATAGGCGTGGATTTTTAAATCATTTTTTGGGGCATCATCAAATAGGCGTGGATTTTTTAAATCATTTTTTGAGGCATCACCAAATAGGCGTGGATTTCTTAAATCATTTTTGGGGCATCACCAATGAATATTGTTAGAGGCCACTGTTAAGGATATCATATCCATATCCCACCTCGTAGTTTCTGGTCTTGTTTTTAACCCCTTTCGAACTCATCAAATTGATTCCAGTATTTACCATTCCGTTTGTTTTGTTTTGTTTTTTCTTTTCTTTTCTTCTATTCATCCATTCAATCCTGTCGTTAGTTTTAATCTGACTGTGATGATGGTCGTTTTGTTTCGTAGGCTAATAAATGGTGCTGGCGGCGATCACGTTACTGCGAAACAAGAGAAAAACAAAAACCCGCAGGCATCAACCATGAAATTTTATCTTAATTTTTTTGCTCACTACCGACAGACATTAAGCGAAATGATGAAATATACCCAGATGTAGCTAAGAACTGTGCGAAAAAATAAATTTGCTGCCATTATGGATTTTCCTTAGGCCTTATTTGTTGGCATTAATCACTTTAGCTTTGTGATGAACGTGAGTGAGTGAATAAAGAGCTAAGTGGCTGGAGAACGGTAGCAAAAACCAATGAATAGAACAGAACACTAGTAGAACTAATTGTCGCCCCCCTCACCCCCTCCAATAGCTCTCCCATTAAGCACTCAATGCAATTATGGCACATTCCACCTTGAGCCATATGTTCGCAAAACATTCCTCCGGTTCCATGTGCCATGTGTTTACCTTTTACACCCAGGCTAATGAAGCCTATTATGTTGCGGTAATGTTTGCTATCTTTTCGTTGTTAACTCGTTTTACATATGTTGCGGATAATTACTACAGATTTGGGTTATGTGATTGTTTGTTAAATATCTGTGGCCCCAAAAATGAGCGTATGAAAGAACCGATGAACGAATGGGCTAAAACTTTAATCGTTACATGTGTATATTCATTTATGTACATGTGCATGTGTGCGTAAGCCTACACCTGGAGGCACTGAAAAGTGAAATCTACTGGAACATTTTCATAATTTTCATCTCAAAACAACCAACAATATATTTGTAGATAGTTTAGGATTTAATGGATTTACCTTCTAATCTGGGAGGGGTGTGTATGTGTGTGCAGTTGACAGGAGGTTAATTCGAGATAAAAGTGAACAAAACTTTAATAAACTTTTGTCTGTTGTTATAAATTTTATATTTTTAAAATAATTTTATTTGAAAAGTTTTTAAAGGCCTTTTAATAGAGAGAAATACACACAAATTTGAAGCCAAGGGGCGTATAAGTTGTGTTATTACTTATACGCATGATAGAACAAAATAATAAAGCAGAGGCTGAAGCTAGAGTCTTGAAATTTTGGGTGAGGGTCACTCTTGGTCTAAAGGTGAGAGATAAGGCTGGGTTTTTGGAAATTCGTACTAGAACGGTACGAATAGTACTAAAACGTACTAAATGCGATACCATTTGTATTTGGCGAACCGGTAGAGGTAAAACTCTGAAATTTGAATTGGTGGTCGCTGATGGAGTGTAGGATAGGTGTAGCAAAGGGTTTTTGGAAATTCGAACTATAACTATCCGAAAAGTACTAAAATGTACTTAATTTGGTACAAATTCGTAGCATGTGAATGGATAGAGCTAAAAACATGAAATTTGGAATCAATAAGGGTTGATATGTAGGATCCATTTAAGGAGATGGTTTTGAAAGCGTCAACTCATGTGTACGAAAACTACTATATGGTACTATATTTGGTACAAATTTAATCTATACTAATGAAACAGTAAAGTGATTGACTGACTGATTTAACGATTCATTAACGCCCTGACGAAACGGCAGAAGCTAGAATCTTGAAATTTTGGGTGAGGGTCACTCTTGGTCCAAAGGTGACAAATTAGGCTGGGTTTTTGGAAATTCGTACTAGGAAGGTACGAAAATACTAAAAAGTACTAAATGTGATACCATTTGCATTTGGCGAACCGGTGGAGGTAGAACTCTGAAATTTGGTTTGGTGGTCGTTGATGGAGTGTAGGATAGATGTACCAAAGAATTTTTGGAAATTCGAACTATAACTATCCGAAAAGTACGAAAATGTACTAAATTTGGTTTCTGTATCATTTGAACGGATAGCGCTAAAAACTTGCAATTTGGAGTGTGAATTATAGTTTAGAAGTAGGGTCCACTTAAGGATATGGTTTTGAAAGCGTGTACTCATGTGTACGAAAAGTACTATATGGTACTATATTTGGTACAAATTTAATTTGGAGATACAAATCGAGCTGGAATTCTGAAATCTGAAATTAAAAGTACCGTCGGAGTGTAGGATTGGGATATGAACGAAGTTTTGGAAATTTGTTAGTTCGGTGTACGAAAAGTACGAAAAGTACGAAAAGTACGAAAAGTACTAAATCGAACTATAATCGGTACAGTTTGGATTTGGTGAACCGATAGAGCGGGAACAATGAAATTTTAAGTTAGGATCACTGTAGGGGTGTGGGATTACGGTCAGGATTCAGTTAAATAAAATAATACTTATGGGAGGAGGTGTAGGATTGGGATATGTAGGAGGTGTAGGATTGAGGTATGTAGGAAGATTTGGAAATTGGTACTAAATTTAGTACAATTTGAATTGTGGGTGAACCGATAGAGTTGGAATCCTAAAACTTGAATTTAAGATCAGTGTGGGTGTGTAGGATTGGGGTATGTAGGACGTTTCGGAAATTTGTACTACTTTGTACTAAATTTGGTACAATTTGAATTGAAGTTGGAATCCTGAAACTTGGGTTTAGAATCACTCTCGGTGTGTAGGATTGGGGTATTTAGAAAGTTTTGGATATTCATACTACTGTGTACTAAAGCTCTCTCGAATTCGATGAACAGTAGATACAGGGGGAATGCCATTCTATAGATTGTTCTAACAATGCCTTTCTTCAAAGTGAAGGAAGCCTCTCTTCCTCCCAAGCCGAAATGATGTGAGGTCGAAGTAACTCAGGTGGGGTTCTGATTTCGGATTTAAATGCATCCGCCGTTCTTCTCCTGATGCTCTGTTAGGCTTACTGGGAGGGTTGCGCGATATATTCAATGTATTTTCCGTTGGACGGTTTCAGGTTTCACATTTTTCTCTGTTTTCGGATTACGCTCAATGTTTCTTTCGCCGATAGAAGGCATCCCCATTACGTAGGACAGGCTACAGCGGGCCGTCTACTTTGCTGGAATAAAAAATGATTTGTGCTTCTGTTAGTTTCACAGGGACTAATCGTTTAAATAGACTGGTATAATCATATACCCATGCATCACTGTGGAACGCGTTCGGTAGGAGACTGAGTAACTCTCTCGGTACTAAATCTTAGAAATAGAATGAAAATCCAGTTCTAGGTAGATAGTGTGACAGAATACAAACCGAATACATCCCATATGAGTTGAAAAAACCTTTCAATGAAGTTCTTGAATATTTGTAAAAATTGGTTTACTTCATCCTCCAAACGAGATGCATCTGCAGCCCCCTTACATTCTAATAACCAACATTGTCATCAACATCCCAAAAATAAGAAAAACAGGAGATATCGCCACCAACAGAAAATGGCAACACCAACATAAATAAGCAAAGGCACCAACCACTACACAAAATTCAAGGATGCACTGTTTCTAAGCAACGATAGATGACAGTTCTGTTATTTAGGACAAGTCCAACAGTGTTGTGAATATAACTTACTTACTTTCTTAGCTGGCTTGTTACAGAACGGTTATTCCATAAACCGAGCTTAAAAAAGATTTCCAAGTTCGTGGGTCTTGTGCGAATCTCCTCCAATTTGAAAGACCACGTTCCAAGCTGTTGGCGACACCAAATAGGTAAGGACCAACAACCACTTCCCTCATTTAAATGAGGTTTTGTTTCTAGCCGACGCCAGCTGGAATAAAAACAATGATAACGTGATAACGTCATCTAGAGAAAAATTGCAACAACAAGATAAGCAAGGACCACAACCACTTCAGAAAATTCTAAGAGGCATGTTGCCTTAGCTGGAATATAAGAAATGATAATGAGATAGCACCACCCAGAGGAAAATGGCAACACCAAAATAAGCAAGGACACCAACCACTGCAAAATGCAAGAATGCTTTGTTTCTATGCAACTATAGATGGCAGCACCATCACTTAGCACAGGACACAGCAGACCAATTAAATAGAAAAAATGCATAGTCCTGTAAAATATTTTCCTAAAAAATATTTTAGAAACTTTTCGTAAAAAATCCATACTTATAATTTTTTACAAATATTTTTATAAACTGGAAGTTATACCAGTTAAGAAATATTTGCCATTACGATTCATTCCATATAACCCTTTACCATATTTTATGACCTTGATTGCCAAAAATAGCAATGCAGTAATAAATAATTATTTTAACTTCAGTAACATTTACCGCAAAATTTATCAAATTAAAAATACATATATTTACCACAATTTAGTTAAAAAAAACGACAACAACAAAATTTCCAAAAGTGTGTGTGTGTGTGGTACCCACCACGAACTAATATCTAATGATTTTACACACAACATATAATATTAATTACTATTATTCGATGTAACTAGCAAAATGTTCGGCACCACATAATTCCGCAATAGTTGAATCCGCAAATCTGACCAATAAAACAATAAAAACAAATTGTCCACATAATCATCAATGGCTGTTTCATTACTTCGTAGCAATTGAATTTTTGGCAAATTGTAAAACAATGCGATAGGGATATGCGAGCGTGTATGTAACAATAATTTAATTGATTTAATAAGGGATTTGGGGTCGCGAGCACATGCATACAGATGCACACAGAAATAATTTTACTAAAGCCCAGATAAAAATAACAACCAAATGCAAGCCCAAAATAATAAAATTTTCTATCGTAAATCACAGTCGAGCTATTGTTGACAGGCCAAGCCGCTCATTTAATAATTTTTGAGGGGGGAAACATATTTAAACACATAACAACAAATAATAGCAACAACAACGTTCGCATAACAATAAACGTTTAAATACATTATTATTATAATAATACGACTAGTAATGTGTGTTATTGTAGTTGTATGTGTAATAGTGATGAGTGAGAGAGAGTGAGGAAGGGAGCAGAAAGGGGTGAGCTGTCCATTGTAAATCCTGCACATAAATAAAGAACAACCATAACAATGCACATGTAGCATTATTGGTGTTCTATGCACATACACACATGTGTATGTGAACACACACACTCACTGTTGTCAGTTACTCATGTGGGTGTGTGCATTGATGTGTAATTACTTACACCCACGCGTACACACACACACTTATATTTTATTCGTGAATTATGAAAGATATTGTGATTGTATAAGAAAGGATTGCAGATGCAATCGCGTAAGCAAGTGAAGATGTAAGACTGTGTGTGTGTGTATGTGTGTGAGGGAGAATGCATAATGCCATGGTTGCTATTACCACCGACAAATTCCAACCAGGCCATTAATATTTTCCTTTGTGCGTACACACAAGGGTGTAACACAGAGGAAGGTAAACAAGGACCTTTTTTTAAAAAATATTTTTTAAAAGGACCAACAAGGCGTGAATTTTTTAAAAAATAATTTTTTCAAAGGACCAACAAGGTGTGGATTTTTTAGAATATTGTTTGGGTGACGTAGGGGATGATAGATACCAAGCAACGGCTCTGATTGGCTTTAACATGGCACAACCCAGGCTTATCTTGGTCCCTCTTTCATCTCAATTGTGGACACTGATCTCCCCGTGGTGTCACCTGGGGAGCTATTTTCATCACTCGATGAAATGGCGAGCTAATATGTAACGCGAGTTCACCCATAAGAACTATAAAAAATGCGTTGAGGCGTCGGGTTAGTTGCCCACTCTCGGAAAACCCAACCCACTATGAAAAAGCAAAGAAAAAGGAAACCAAACCCCCCTAATGTTGACGACCTTGCAAACTTACATAGAAGGAACACGATCTGCGAATCTGCACTTGAAATGTGCATACGTTGTACAGAACAGGCGCAGTGTTCGCTTTGGCGAATGTATACAAGAAGTACAAAGCCGGTATTATTGCCTTACAGGAAATGCGATGGAAAGGTACAGGCCCTGTATTATAGCTGCCATGAAACCAGACAAGAATTTGGCTGCGGATTTATGGTTAACAGGAGAATAAAAGACCTCGTCTCCAGATTCACTCCTGTTGATGAGCGAATTGCTATAATCCGTATAAAAGCGAAGTTCTTCTATATCAGTCTGATTTGCGCCCATGCTCCGACCGAAGATAAAGATCAACAGACCAAAGACATATTTTACGAGCGCCTAGAAACAGCATATGATCGTTGCCCTGGCAATGAGATTAAAATTCTGGTAGGAGATTTTAATACAAAAATCGGAAAGGAAAATATCTTTGGCCCCACCGTCGGAAAATTCAGCCTCCATGAATAAACATCAGACAACGGCATGAGATTGATTGACTTCGCGGCAGCAAAAAACATGGTTAGCAGCACCAGATTCAAGCATCTCGATATACACAAGACCACCTGGATTTCTCCTGATCAAGCAACGAGAAATCAAATTGACCATGTTGTGATAGACGGAAGGCATTCGTCCAGTGTTTTAGACGTTCGATCGATACGAGGAGCGAATATCGATTCGGACCATTACCTTGTGGCAGCCAAGGTTCGCACCCGTCTTAATGTAGCAGCAAAGGTGCGATCTAACACAACACGGAAGCTCGACGTCGAAAATCTGCAAACACAACAGGTAGTAGAGGCCTACTGCACTCAACTTACCCACCTGTTTGAAGAAAGCACTTCTTGTCTCGATAATAGTATAGAAGCACAGTAAAACACCCAACTGAAGGCTTTGGTGCAGGCACATCCTCCAGTAGAGATAAAAAAGGAAACCTGGTGACAGATAAAGACAGCGTGCTGAGGATCTGGAAGGAGCATTTTGAAAAACTTCTGGTATCAAATAGTAGCAGTGAAGTGGATACCCCAGAACCAATAATAGATGACGGTATAGAGTGTATACCACCTAGCCAAGATGAAGTCAAAATAGCAATCAATCGGCTGATGAATTATAAAGCAGCAGGTGCCGATGGGTTACAAGTCGAACTATTCAAGACTGGTGGTCAGATGCTGGTAAGGAGCATGCACCAGCTGATTAGTACAATTTGTCTCGAAGAATGCATGCCCAATGATTGGAACATCATCATCCTGTGTCCCGTGCACAAAAAAGGAGACAAGACGATGTGTGCCAACTGTAGAGGAATAAGTCTCTTTCCCATCGCATATAAAGTACTATCCTACTGTGTGAACGACTGAAGCCAAAGGTCAATGACATTATAGGACCATACCAATGCGGCTTCAGACCTGGCAAATCCACCATTGACCAGATTTTCGCTATGCGCCAAATCCTGGAAAACCCCACGAAAAACACATCGACACATTCCAACTATTCGTCGACTATAAAGCCGCATTCGACAGCCCTATCCGTTCAGAGGTGTATAAAGCCATGTCTGCGTTCGGCATTCCTGCAAAATTAATACTGCTATGTAGGATAACATTAAGTCACACAAGATCAGCACTTAAAGTCGGAAAGGACCTCTCGGAGCCCTTGAATACCGAACGAGGATTCAGACAAGGCGATAGTTTGTTCAACATCCTGCTGGAAAAGGTTATCGAGAGGCAAAAGTGAACAGAAATGGCACTCTGTATACCAAACAACACATGTTACTCGTCTACGGCAATGACATCGACATAATGGGTTGAACATTGAGAGCGGTAACAGCCACCTTTGAACAAATTGAGAAGGAATCTGCCAAAGTGGGTCTGGCAGTAAACGGCGAGAAGACCAAGCTGGTGGTATCAACGCGCTAGACGTCCAGTAGACGCGGACCAACTGGGGAACTTGAGAACTACAGCTTGGAGGTAGTCAAAGATTTTATATACCGCCATGAATAAAACTAATGACATCAGTTTTGAAATTCGGAGAAGGATAGTGTTGGCCAACAGATGCAACTATGGTCTGAGTAAACAACTCAAAGGCAAGGCCACCTCCCGCCAGACCAAACTTACACTCTACAAGAAGCTGATACTACCCGTGCTGAAACATGGGTATGATGAGGAGCTCTTGGAGTTTTTGAGAGAAAAATTCTCCGAAAGATCTATGGTCCGATCTGCATTGACGGTGAATATCGCCGTCGAATGAACCAGATATTCTCGGACATCGGAATTTTTAGACGCATTGAGGTGAAGCGACTACGTTGGCTATGTCATGTTGTGAGAATGGACGAAGATGCCCCAGCCCAAAAGGCATATAAAAGCGAATCAGCTGATGGTTCTCGTAGAAGAGGAAGGCCACGAATAAGATGGAAAGATCAAGTGGAAGACAACATTGCCGAATATGATCTTTCAAACTGGAAAAACTGCGCAAAAGACCGAAGCGCCTAGAAATCTTTTTTAAGTTCGGCTTATGGAACAAAAGCTCTGTTACAAACCAGCTAAGTAAGAAAGTATTGTTTCAAATGACAAACAAGTTTTTTGTAAATCTGGGTTATTTAGTAAGACCATATGTTGTTTCCGAAAGTTCGCTTCGCATTCTAATATACATCTTTTGTTGTTATATTTATGTAAATATGGTGATGGGATCAGTATGTAGATGCATATAAACTGATGTACCTCTACATACATATATGTATTAGTGAGTGTGTATGTAAGTCTGTGTGAAGCAAAATTTCTGGCTATGTAGTGAAGGACAAATAATGTTGGAAGATTTACAACCTTATTGGTGTCGAGTGCAATAAATTATGGTGTTGTGTAGAACACACACACGTTCAATATATGTAAATACCGAGACTACATAGAGGAAAAATTGCATTCTTTCATAGACGAGAAGCTGTAGAAATTTTATTTATTTATAATGGTAAAAATGGAATATAGCATTCTGAGAATTTTGT
Source organism: Musca vetustissima (assembly GCF_032173495.1). Lineage (NCBI taxonomy): Eukaryota > Metazoa > Arthropoda > Insecta > Diptera > Muscidae > Musca > Musca vetustissima. Next base: position 19,651 of record NW_026875286.1, read on the forward strand.
TTCATTTCGTATGATGGTTACTTAATTTTCTTGGAAAATGGTTTCAGTTTTCAGGACTTCCAATTTTTGTTTACATAATTTCGTTACGTGTAGATAAATTAGGTTGTTGTACATTTATATGATGTTGTTATGTTTCAATTGTTCACATTACATTCATAGATCTTTTGGGGGTTTAACGAATCCCCATATGAATTAAGCGTATAAATATAGGTAGGGATGACCACAGGAGATTTTGTAGATAATACAGTCGAAATCGATAATAAAACCAGTGAGCGGAGCAGTATAGACGGACGGGGCCGACCATATAATACCCTACACAACTTCCACGAAAATCTAACTTTGCTTTAAAGGTCAACATATATTACTAATATTCATAGATCGATTCAAAAAAACAAAAAAAAAAAAAAAAATCATCGAAAGTTATAGGCGTTGTCCTTGACTATAAATGGAATCTCATGGAAATTTTCAAACCGATCAGCGCTATTTTTTATCCCTCTAGTGTGGTTTTGGATTACTAAATAATGTCTGAATACGTAAGCACCTGTAAATATTTAAGTGTAGCTCCCACATCTGAGTACATACGACCATATGTACTCAGAGGTCAACCACTCCTCTTGAACGTACTATCAACTTTTTGAGTCTAGGTCCTTCAGGGGCAAATATATACGCCATAGAATACAATTTTTTTCATTATTCACACAAAAGTCAAGGTCCCTTTGACCCGCTACCGACCGATCTTTATCAAAACAGACATATTTTTTCTTTGGCCCGATCCCCTTCTCCATGAGCCATAATTTCGGCCTCTGGAGCGACCAGAAAATCAGACAAAAATAAGGTTTTTGGTCCATTTCATCCCCTAAATTTTAACCGATCTTTTCCAAAAACAATAGGGGTCTTCATTGGCCAAAACCCATTCTACATGCAAATTGGTGAAGATTGGTCCATAACTGTGGCCTGTATCGTGTTTATAAATTATAATGGACAGACGGACGGACGGACACACATGTCTAGATCGACTCAGCTAGTCGAGATATGACGGTCGGTATACCAAAACGTCTGTGAAGAATGATGACCTGAAGGCTCTAGTGGAAGATACGGATCCAGCCGTATCCACGAGGGAACTTGCTATCAGGATAAAAGTACTGCCAGTACATTGATAAGATGCACGATAAGTTAAAAATTGTACGCCCGTAAGTTAAAAATTGTACGCCCGCTACTGCTATCCTACATCGCATAAAACAATTGCGAAACTGCTTTGGACTTGGACATCGCCGACTATATGATATCCTTCACCACTACAATTGCATGTCAATGTACACTCGAAGGAACATACTCATTTAATTTCATTCGGGCGGATTTAGAGTCGTCTGTGTACCAAAATTTATGGATTTGGTACGCCGCACTGTTAAAAATTTAATCTCAATCAGACACCCGTTCGAAATACATATGTAAGCTATGGCTACATCTGAACCCATTTCAGTAATACGCAATAACGTCATTCAAGTCTCAATTTGATACGTTGTGCAAAATTTCGTATTAATCGGACAAATATTAGGATTTTGGTGCAACGAATTCCCGAAACTTATTTCGTGCAAATAGAAGGATATAAAGGGACTTTGGTGCACCATTTACATAAAATCGGACGAAAAATATATTGGAGCTGAACCGATTTTCACGAAATTTAACACACATCGTTCTAAACTTAATTTAGTACGCTATGCCGAATTTCGAGCAAATCGAAGGATATTTGGGGACTTTGGTGCACCATTTACATAAAATCGGACGAAAAAATATATGGGAGCTATATCTAAATTTGAACCGGTTTTCACGAAATTTAGCACACTTTATTCTAGACTCAATTAAGTGCGCTGTGTCAAATTTCATGCAAATCGAAAGATATATAAGGACTTTGGTATACCATTTACCTAAAATCGGACGAAAATATATATGGGAGCTATATCTAAATCTGAACCGATTTTTTCAAATTTCAATAGGGTTCGTCCTTGGGCCAAATAAGTGACCTATGCCAAATTTCATCCAATTTGTATCATAAATGCGACCTGTACGTTGTTTACAATTTAACATGGACAGACAGACGGACGGACATGCATAAATCGACTTAAAAAGTGATTCTATGCATATTCCCAAAAGGAACCATATGTCTATCTCGTTTCCTTTTGTCTGTTACAAACATATGAACAAAGACATAATACCATGTACCACAGTGTGGTGAAGGTTATAAAAAGGGGGTTATATGGGGACTACCTCTAAAAAGGGGTGAATATTAATAATTTTTGGTGGGGAGATTTGTTACCATATACGACTACAAAATACCAAATTTCAGCGAATTCGGTTAATAAACGCGCTCAAGAACCTCAAAATGTCGAAAATTGGGGGTACCCTTACATGGGGCCTACCAGAAAAAGTGGACCTATATTTATAATTTTTAGTGGAGAAATTTGGTACCCAATAAGAACCCATTGTACCAAATTTCAGTGAATTCGGTTGAAAACCGCGCTCAAGAACCCTAAAATACCGAAAATTGGGGGAGGGGGTACCCTTATATGGGGGCTACCAGAAAAAATTTACCTACATTTATAATTTTTATTATGGAGATTTGTTACCCAATAAGAACTTAAAGTACCGAATTTCAGCGAATTCAGTTGAAAAACGCGCTCAAGAACCTCAAAATACAGAAAATTGGGGGGTATCCTTATATGGGAGCTATGCCTAAGCCCATCTTCGAACTTGACCTGCCTGCAGACAAAAGACGACTCTATGCAAAATTTTGGCGATTTATCTCCATTCGTTTAGACGCTAGAGTGATTACAACAGACAGACGGACGGACAGACGGACATGGCTATATCGTCATAGAATTTTACGCTGATCAAGAATATATATACTTTATAGGGTCGGAAATGATTATTTCGATGAGTTACAAACGGAAAAACAAAATTAATATACCCTCCATACTATGGTAGAGGGTATATAAATAATTAGTATTAATTTAAAGGCCAACCTCTTATTTTGGAAATATTATTAACTTCTTCGGCCGATGTCCTTCAGGAGTAAATATATACAGCATAGAATACAAATTTTGTAATTTTTCACACAAAAGTCTGAGATGGACGGCCGGATCAATATTTCATAGCGATACAAACTCTTGGGGCTACACCATGTTATAATACCCTGACAACATAGTTGTGTAGGTTATAATTAACAGTGAATCATATATTAATTGCAATTATTAATATCTCAATTGAAATCCCTGAATATTTCAATCGATTCGAATGCTCTGCGAATGTGTGAAAATTGCAACACCCAAATGTGTGAGTGCGTCGTATACAATTTCCATTGGGCTTGTTTGGGAAATTTTTGGAATGTTTGGCATTTCGTGCGTGTGTGGTGCATTGGTTTTGCTTTGCACAATTTTTGGTCATAAATTTAGCCATTAACTCAATAGTATTATTGTTGTTGTTAGTGCAGCCGTTGCTATTACTGGAAGGCTAATGCAAATGTAGTTGCAAATCGAAAGATAGCTAAAGTTTTTGTTTTGCACTTTTTCAGGTGTTATTTAGGGTATAATGGGGCGTTCGGCCCATGGGTAGAATGTGTGTCTAGTTTATCTTCCTTTGGAAAAGGAATGAATCATTTTCATTTGAAAATAGTTTTGTTCAAAGAATAATTAAGGGAAAATTCCGAATGTTTGTCCGTATTGTTATAATTATGTGAAACTTATGTTCTATGTCCTGAAAAATGTTTAGACATGTTGTCTGCAGCTTTAAATTTTCTGGTGTCGTATGTCGTCTGGTTATATTTGAGTTATTTATTGTTGGTATTTGTAGAAAATATTCTTAAAAAAAGGAAAAAATATTCTTTAAAAAATCCACGCCTTATTGAGTCGTTGAAAAAATATTCTTTAAAAAATCCACGCCTTATTGAGTCGTTGAAAAAATATTCTTTAAAAAATCCACGCCTTATTGAGTCGTTGAAAAAATATTCTTTAAAAAATCCACGCCTTATTGAGTCGTTGAAAAAATATTCTTTAAAAAATCCACGCCTTATTGAGTCGTTGAAAAAATATTCTTTAAAAAATCCACGCCTTATTGAGTCGTTGAAAAAATATTCTTTAAAAAATCCACGCCTTATTGAGTCGTTGAAAAAATATTCTTTAAAAAATCCACGCCTTATTGAGTCCTTGAAAAAATATTCTTTAAAAAATCCACGCCTTGTTGGTTGTTTAAAAAAATATTCTTTAAAAAATCCACGCCTTGTTGGTCTTTTGAAGATATATTCATTAAAAAATCCACGCCTTATAAGGACCTTAAAAAAAAGATGTAGGAAAAATCTAGATTTAAAAATGTTATTTGCTATCCGATTTGAAACTTCTCTCTCCTTTTATTCACACATTTTCCCCAGTTGTAATTTATTAGCTTAATTAAAATATAATTTGAAATGAATATTCATTGTTTCGCGTAATTGTGTTGAATGGTGCAGGTTGCTTGGTTGGTTCGATGGTTGGCTGGTCCCTTAGATATGTCAAAATTTCAATTAATGTGTCCTTGTGCTGCGACAATGTAAATGTGACTACGCGCTCTATGTGTCCGGTAATAATTCTTTTAGTGGCTTCACAATAATCTATTAATGGTTTCATTTCGCCATGATAAATGGAAAATGTGTCAATGTATTGGCTAATGAGAATACAAAAGCAACTGAAATCAATGATAATTGTAAAATTAAAGAATGGGAATTATTTAACGATTATTTTGTGAATATCAAATTGTTGAAGAGATCAGGGTTAATGTAACGTATGATTGATGATGGTCGAAATTATTAATCATACGTTATAGGTACATACAATTTAACACAGGGTAATACGAATTATAATCACTGATTTTTATGGGTAATATAAGGCCACCATTTACACACACACACTCCAATACACAGCAACTCCTAGCAATAATTTTATTTTATCACCGAAAAACGAAATAGAGAAACAGCGAACATATTTTCTTTGATAAATTTACAAATCTAATAAAAAGGAAAATATGGAACTAGATTTCCTCCTCTCCATCCATTCTCCCCATACCTCAAACACTTAAATCAGCAGTGCCACAGTAACAGCTTTTAACTCGAAATTTGCCAAATAAAAAAGAAACGACACATATAATTTCATCTGTTTTCCTGCATAATACTCAAATTTCATTTTCCGGAGTCACTTTCCGGCGAATGTGATGCAAAAAATTAATGTGAAACGGATGTAAAGAAAAACGACCAAAAAGAATATGGAAATAAATGAAGAAACAAAAAACACTTGAAATAAAAGTAGTGAAACAGTTCGTTGTGTATTTTTTGAACTTAATAAAAGTGCTAAATAATGATTTCATTTATTACAAACCGACAATTGTACAAAGCGATCGTTGTAAGCCATAATGCACTCGAAATACAAATGCCAGCAATTTTTAATGGGGATTTTTCAAAAAAAAAAAATCTTAGAACACCAATTCGTGGTCCGATAACGATAATGCATGGTAGGGTCCAACAAGTGTACAAAATCCTTAAATTACAGGAATTTACAGGGCAAAGTTATCATTATATTAGGGGCTATGCCCAATTGAGGACCGTTACTGATCTATTTCGAACCTAACCTAACATTTTCGTTTTGTATCATAATACCTACTTCCAACCTAAATATTAAATCGGTAGGTATTTTTATATAGCGGATATGTCAAAAATGTGGACCGATATAGTTCATACTCGAAACGTTATGTGGGCGCTACCAGAAAATGTGGGCCGATATTTATAATTTTTAGTACAGAAGTTTGGTTCGCGATAAAAACCCATCGTACCAAATTTCCATTCTATGGTGGAGGGTATACAAATCAGTCAAGTTCTGAGATATGACATGATCATTGTTTAGCTGACGACCCTATTACAAGTGAAGAGGTAGCATCGTATCTTCATTTCCTCAGTAGAATTCGATTTCTTATCACAAGATGAATTATTTTCTAAAAACCTATGTAGTTATACCATGAACGTTCTTATAAAAGTCTTTTGAAGCACGGCATATTTTTCAAATTTTTTTTGCACTAATCGACACGACTTACGTCATATATTTTACGTCTGAAATGTATTCTGATACAGTCGAGTACGCTTATGCTGAACACCGGTTATAACGAACTTCGTTTATAGCGAACACTATTTTCTGGTCCCGAAGTTTTAAGACATATTTTTTATACAAATCTTTACTCTTATAGCGAACTACGAATAAAACGAGTTTTTTTATAACGTACTATTTATTCGGTCCCAACATTTAGTTTTCATATATTTTAATTCGATTATAACGAAATTGCTACAAATAAACGTATTACAGATGATGGTAATCCTCACCAATGTTAATTATAGCCTTCACCACACTGTGGTACAGGGAAACGAGATAGACACATGGTTCCTTTTGAGAATATGCAAAGAACCACTTGTTAAGTCTGTCCTTCCGCCTGTCCGTCTGTCTGTCCATGTTAAATAGTAAACAAAGTATAGTTCGCATTTTTGAATCGAATTGGATGAAACTTGGCACAGCTCATTTATTTGGCCCAAGGACGAACCCTATTGAAATTGGGAAAAATCGGTTCAGATTTAGATATTGCTCCCGATTTAAAGTAAATGGTGCACCAAAATTCCTATATATTTTTCGATTTGCACGAAATTTTGTACAGCCTACTGAATTAGGTCTGGAATGATGTGTGCCAAGATCCGTGAAAATCGGTTCAGATTTAGATATAGTTCCAATTTATAGGTTCGCCCGATTTTAGATAAATGGTGCACCAAAGTCCCTGCAAATCTTTCGATTTGCACGAAATTTGGCATAGCGTACTGAATTAAGTCTAGAATGATGTGTATTAAGTTTCATGAAAATTGGTCTGCTAGTTGTCAATATTAATACGGAGATGTAGGGGTACGGTTATATGGTTGCTACCCCGAATCTTGGGTAAATATTAATAACTTTTTGGTAGAGAGATTTGCTACCGAATAGGAACTTAAAGTACTAAATTACAGCCAATTCGATTTGCACGAAGCTTGGCACAGAGTACTGAATTAATCCTAGAAGGATGTGTGCTAAGTTTCGTAAAATCGGTGCAGATTTAGATATAGCTCCCATATATAGTTTCACCCGATTTTAGGTAAATGATTTGCCAATGTCCCTGCAAATGTGGGGACTTATTTCATATGGCCATTTCTGAAATATATTTTCCACGAATTCGTTAATTTTTACAAATTGATGCAATTCTGATAAGGCAAAACAAAGTTTGCCGGGTCTGCTAGTTGTCAATATTAATACGGAGATGTAGGGGTACGGTTATATGGTTGCTATCCCGAATCTTGGGTAAATATTAATAACTTTTTAGTAGAGAGATTTGCTACCCAATAGCAATTTCAAGTACTAAATTACAGCCAATTCAGTCGAAAATGCAATCAAAACACCCAACATACTAAAAATTGGGGCAACCGTTATATGGGGGCTACCAAAAAAATGGACCTATATTTATAATTTTTAGTGGAGAAGTTTGGTGCCCAATAAGAACTCAATTTACCAAATTTCAATTCGGTTGAAAAATACACTCAAAACCCCCTAAATACCAAAAATTGGGGGAACCCTTATGCCTAAACGTGGACCGATATAGACCATCTTCGAACTTGACCTGCACGCAGACAAAAAACGAATCAATGCTAAATGCCTGCGATCTACCTCAATTCTTTTAGACGCTAGAGTGATTACAGTAGACAGACGGACAGAATCATAGATTTTTACGCTGATCAAGATTCTATATGCTTTATAGGATCGGAATTTCGATGAGTAACAAACGGAAAACCGAAATTAATATACCCTCCATACTATGGTGGAGGGTATAAAAAAATATAAGGCTTTGGTTGACATTTTCACTGAAATGCCCATATATGAGTATATTGATAGCCTTAAACCAATTATGTCTATAAATAAAAATTCAAATAAAGGCTGTCGATTTGTTACATGATATGAATACTCCGAGCACTTCAAGAATTGCTGCCAAAACTTACCAATTGAAGACTACGTTTAACCAAAGTAAAAATGATAATGAGAATATTGATAATGGATGGAAATGATGACCGCAAGACCATCTGCTACGATCGACATAACAATTATTTGGTTAAATGAAGATGGAAGCAGGTCAGATGATATAATCATGTTTTCGGTTATAATTAAATAGTAATATTCATAAGTCTACTATAAAAGTAGTAGTTGATGATTAATTATGTTTTACGCATGAACATTGTAGCGGCAGCGAAGATTTGCCAAATTTGCTAAATTTTGAGAAAAAAAAACAATGTCGCGTGGACGTCATTAACAACGATCCAAATCACCTCAAAAAGGTGATTGGCTAAGTTGAGTCAAATGTAATGTCTTTCGTCACTGTTTTTTTTTATGACCGTAATGAGGAACTGCATTATTAATTGATGTTTATCGGATATATGAGTCCAAAATCTCCGGTATTTTCCACATAAATTTGAAAAATGATAAATTTAGTAAATAATTTCACACCTCGATACTAGACAGGACTTCTGTTGATCCCCACAAACCCTAGGCTGTTGATATATATATATATATATATATCTGTAGACAGCGACTGACACTTTTTTACTTGTTTAAGAAAGTTTTTTTTTGTTTTCAACTCAGTTGGGTAGAACCCCACATCTCCAACTACCCCAACTTAAAAAAAAAATCAAAACAAAACTTTCAGCTATTCTAGTGAAAATAATATTTGTCACTCTTATAATTTACTGCAATTGTGTTGAGTTTTTAATTTCATACTCCACCTTTTTCACTTTCACTATTCGTCTAACTTACACTTCGTTGCCATTTATGTAAACCATATTGTGACTTCTTGTTTTTCTTCGTTCTTCCACTTTTTTGAAACTTAATGTGATCTTAAATATGAATACCAAAAAAGTAGAAAAAAGTGATATCATGCCGAGTTTGAAGTTGTAGCGGGGTTTTTTTTTATTTGCCACCTCCATTGGAATGTTGTGCTGGAGGTTGGTTGGTTGGCTGGTGGGAAAGAGGAGTTAATTCTTAGTTAAGAGTAGAGTGCTGCTATACTTGAACTGCTCTTGGGAAAAATTAAATTATGAAACTTATGAATTTTCGGCTTTTTTGCTCGTGCAGACTTCCCCTCTCTGTTTTTTTTTTCTAAAAAAATATGATATGAAATATTTATTAATGGTATTTGTATGAGGGGGAATGAGGGTTGGGGAGTATCTTGCAATTGCTTTACTCTTCAGTAGATTAGTTTATGAGACTGCCTGTAGTGTTTAAAGTGTTTTTATTCGTTATTCCAACTGTTTTGAGGATATTTTTGCAAGGGTGTATGTGAGTCTCCCACACTCTATAACACTCACACATACCAACGGTATATATTTCTGTTTACCATCATTCCCATAATGTTGACATATTTTATAAGGTATATGTTATGGTTTTTAAGATGGGTTTGTTTTTTCATAGCATACTTTTTGGGGTTGTCATTTATATGTGAACAGAGCACACTCACGTAGGGAGTCATAATGTGAAGTGACAGACACCAGTTTGCAGTTGTCAATGTTTGTTTGCTTATTTGTGTTAACATAAAATCCTTTGAATTATGGTCATTATTTTGAATTAGTTACCTCTATACCACTGTTCACCAAACAGGCGCCCGTGGGCGCTTTGGGAGAGTACCAATACAATCACAGTTCTGTGTTCGAACCCAACATTATTCTCGACATCGAACATGTCGTATGCTTTGCAATGCTTTAACATAGACGATCTGTACCGAGAGAGCGAAAATTACTCTCCCAACGGATCTATGCGTGTGTCCAACACAATCATAGCAGTTTGCATATGCTCTATACTAATAAACTCACACACACACACCCACATCACTTATACAATTATTTCTAGTAGTTATAGACTCCTGCTGGCGCAGAAATGGATGGATGCAATTGTGCAGATGGCAGGGTTGTCGTTTTCGGAGTTATTCTTTAAAAAAATCCACGTCTTATTGAGTCGTTGAAAAAATATTCTTAAAAAAATTCACGCCTCATATAGTCCTTAAAAAATATCCTTTAAAAATTGACGCCTCATATAGTCATTAAAAAATTTTATTTAAAAGATTTACGCCTCACATAGTCCTTAAAAAATATCTTTTATAAAATTAACGCCTCATATAGTCCTTAAAAATATTCTTTAAACATCCACTCCTAAGGCGTGAAATAATCTTTAAACATCCACGCCTTATATAGTCCTTAAAAATTTTCTTTAACCAGTAAGGAAAGTAGTAAAGTCGGACTGGGCCGACTATATGATACCCTACACCACTTTGGGTATATTGTACATATGTATCCTAACAATAGCATGTCTATATTCCCTCTTTCTCTAACCTATCCTAACTTTAATTTCATTCGAGCAGATTTAGAGCCGTCTGCATAATATGGGGAAAATTTATGGAAAACGATTTATAGCAAAATTTATACACGCTATTCGGTACTCCGCGATGTTAAAAATATAATCTATATGCGGGAGCTTTATCTAAATCCCAACCGATTTTCACGAAATTTAACACACATCGTTTTAGACTTAATTCAGCACGATATGCGAAATTTCGTGCAAATCGAATGATACAAAGGGACTTTGGTGCACTATTTACCGAAAATCGGAAGAACATATATATGGGAGCTATATCTAAATCTGAACCGATTTCCAAGAAATTTAACACACATCGTTTTAGACTTAATTCTGTACGCTGTGCCAACTTTTGTGCAAATCGAAGGATATATAGGGGCTTTGGTACACCATTTACCTGAAATCGGATGAAAATATATATGGGAGCTATATCCAAATCTGAACCGATTTTCACGAAACTTAACACACTTCATTTTTAACCTAATTCATTACGCTGTGCCAAATTTTGTACAAATCGAAAGATATATAGGGGCTTTGGTACACCATTTACCTTAAATGGGATGAAAATATATATGGGAGCTATATACAAATCTGAGCCGATTTTCACGAAACTTAACGCTGTGCCAAATTTCGTGCAAAACGAATGATATATAAGGACCGTTTACATTAAATCGGAAGAAAATATGTATATGGGAGCTATATCTAAATCTGTACCGATTTTTCCCAATTTCAATAGGGGTCGTCCTTGGGCCAAATAAGTTACCTATGCCAAATTTCATCCAATTCGGATTATAAATTGGACCTGTGCTTTGTTTACAATTTAACATCGACAGACAGACGGACATGCATAAATCGACTCAGAAAGCGATTCTATGCATATTCTCAAAAGGAACTATGTGTCTATCTCGTTTCCTTTTGCCTGTTACAAACATATGTACAAAGACATAATACCCTGTACCACAGTGTGGTGAAGGGTATAAAAATCCAGCCTTATATAGTCCTTGAAAAAATATTCTTAAAAAAGTCCACGCCTTATATAGTCCTTAAAAAATTCCACGCCTTATATAGTCCTTGAAAAAATATTCTTAAAAAATTCCACGCCTTATATAGTCCTTGAAAAAATATTCTTAAAAAATTCCACGCCTTATATAGTCCTTAAAAAATATTCTTAAAAAATTCCACGCCTTATAGTCCTTAAAAAATATCCTTAAAAAATTCCACGCCTTATATAGTCCTTGAAAAAATATTCTTAAAAAATTCCACGCCTTTTATAGTCCTTGAAAAATATTCTTAAAAAAATCCACGCCTTGTAGAGTCCTTGAAAAAATATTCCACGCCTTGAAGAGTCCTTGAAAAAATATTCTTTAAAAAATCCACGCCTTGTAGAGTCCTTGAAAAAATATTCTTTAAAAAATCCACGCCTTGTAGAGTCCTTGAAAAAATATTCTTTAAAAAATCCACGCCTTGTAGAGTCCTTGAAAAAATATTCTTTAAAAAATCCACGCCTTGTAGAGTCCTTGAAAAAATATTCTTTAAAAAATCCACGCCTTGTAGAGTCCTTGAAAAAATATTCTTTAAAAAATCCACGCCTTGTAGAGTCCCTGAAAAAATATTCTTTAAAAAACCCACGCCTTGTAGAGTCCTTGAAAAATATTCTTTAAAAAATCCACGCCTTGTAGAGTCCTTGAAAAAATATTCTTTAAAAAATCCACGCCTTGTAGAGTCCTTGAAAAAATATTCTTTAAAAAATCCACGCCTTGTAGAGTCCTTGAAAAAATATTCTTTAAAAAATCCACGCCTTATTGAGTCCTTGAAAAAATATTCTTTAAAAAATCCACGCCTTATTGAGTCCTTGAAAAAATATTCTTTAAAAAATCCTCGCCTTAGTCCTTGAAAAAATATTCTTTAAAAAATCCACGCCTTAGTCCTTGAAAAAATATTCGTTAAAAATCCACGCCTTAGTCCTTGAAAAAATATTCTTTAAAAAATCCACGCCTTAGTCCTTGAAAAAATATTCTTTAAAAAATCCACGCCTTCTTGGTCCTTTGAAAAAATATTCTTTAAAAAATCCACGCCTTGTTGATCTTTTGAAAAAATATTCTTTAAAAAATCCACGCCTTCTTGGTCCTTTGAAAAAATCCACGCCTTGTTGGTCCTTTGAAAAAATATTCTTTAAAAAATCCACGCCTTCTTGGTCCTTTGAAAAAATCCACGCCTTGTTGGTCCTTTGAAAAAATATTCTTTAAAAAATCCACGCCTTCTTGGTCCTTTGAAAAAATCCACGCCTTCTTGGTCCTTTGAAAAAATCCACGCCTTCTTGGTCCTTTGAAAAAATCCACGCCTTCTTGGTCCTTTGAAAAAATCCACGCCTTCTTGGTCCTTTGAAAAAATCCACGCCTTCTTGGTCCTTTGAAAAAATCCACGCCTTGTTGATCTTTTGAAAAAATATTCTTTAAAAAATCCACGCCTTGTTGATCTTTTGAAAAAATATTCTTTAAAAAATCCACGCCTTGTTGGTCCTTTGAAAAAATATTCTTTAAAAATCCACGCCTTAGTCCTTGAAAAAATATTCTTTAATAAATCCACGCCTTAGTCCTTGAAAAAATATTCTTTAAAAAATCCATGCCTTAGTCCTTGAAAAAATATTCTTAAAAAATCCACGCCTTAGTCCTTGAAAAAATATTCTTTAAAAAACCCACGCCTTAGTCCTTGAAAAAAATATTCTTTAAAAGATCCACACCTAACATTTTTAAAAAATCTGTGCCTTGTGGAAAGGTCCTAGTTGAAAAAAGTCGGCAACCCTTATTCCAACCTCAACTATTTAGGTCTCCCTTCTCCTCCTTCCGTCAAACATCAAACATACACTTTCATATTTAGGATTTTCTCCGTTTTTGTCAAATATTCCGTTACGAGATACCTTGTTTTTTTTTGACTCACTTCTCGTCTGTCGTCATACATTGTCTGTCACGAGCCATAACAATGCCATCATCATTATTTGTAATTTATGTAACTTTCACAGTTAATGGAGTAAAGATACAATTTCACACCAGCACACATTCACAAAACGTACACACACACACACATACAGTGGCACTGAATATTTCGTTAATATTTGCATGGGATATAAATGTTTTGAATATCCTTTCGTTTTTTGTGTTCCTTTTGTTGGAGGACTATTTGCATAATATTTTTACATCGCAAGATTTGTGGTTTAACATTTTGGCATTAAATGACAACATTGTATTTCAAGTTTCATTAAAAGATTTTGTTGCTAATGCAAAGGTTAGTTAGGGTAATGGTATCAAATTAAAGGTTAATTAACCAAATTTTGGAAAAAGTGCAGCTATTAATGGATTGGTAGTAATGGGAAGTGTAATAAGAGAGTATTAAAATAAAATGTTGCATATTACTGAAAGAGAAGGATATTGTTTATATTACTATTGTAAGATTGATTATGGCTTGAATATGTATATTACATTATTTATTTCGCTGCAACACCTGGAAATATTCAAAAGGGGATACATTAGTCCATGTTTTGGTATGAATTCCAAATGTATTTGTCCGAGTCCAAGAACCCGTAATGCCAAATTACAGCCACTTCAAAAGTAGTGTTAATGGTTGGGGACCATTTCAAAGGGGCTATATAAAAGGGAGTCTAAAGAATTCAATATTCTTCGGAGGATCTTCTTGACTGTCAAAGTGAATTTTTTGCGACTCTTTAACTAACCAAACCACCCATGGGGGTTTATTTCCTTCCCTAAAAAATGACTTCCTAACACTGGGGTGTTATGCGATCTTGTGCCCATCAGTGAACTGGCTTGCAGTCTTTATTAGAATAGAACCTCATCAAAACATGGGCGCCACAATTAATATTATTTATATTAGTTTATGGGACCAATGACACTACAAGACGAATTTCTGTTTAGCTTCATTTAGGAGAGTATTTCAGCCGACACATGAGACGATACAAACGAAGAGTAGGGGTCGTCAAGTATGTCCGTTGTTTATGTGAGCTCCTCAAAAAATGGTAGGAGTATTACGACTTCAGCCGACCGTCGTTACTTTTGATGCAGATGGAAATTTTGGCTATAAAACCAAGAGTGGGTGTCCTTGGGAAACGCAACATTATTAAAGCAGTCAATGACCTTTAGACGCCGCACATAGAGTCGGCGTATAGAAATAGTTGATTATATGTCGAAAAAATCCCATTTAGTGTCAAAAATACAGTTCGGCGTACACCATATTTTTAGTCCTAGGATTAACCCTACAGAAAACAGTGAAGAATGGTTCAGATTTCAATACAGATTCCGCATGTGTTAATATATGATATCAAATAACTAACGTGATACATAAAAAGTGTCAAGGAGAGCATAGGTTGTGGATAAAACATAAAAATCGCTTAATATATAGTTTTTTTCTTATATGTGCCAAAGTGTTCGAATTGGGTTGTTATACCCTTCACCACACTGTGGTACAGGGTATTATGTCTTTGTGCATTTGTTTGTAACAGGCAAAAGGAAACGAGATAGACACATGGTTCCTTTTCAGAATATGCATAGAATCACTTTCTGAGTCGATTTATGCATGTCCGTCCGTCCGTCTGTCCGTCTGTAGATGTTAAATTGTAAACAAAGTACAGGTCGCATTTATGATCCGATTTGGATGAAATTTGGCACAAGTCACTTATTCGGCCCACGGACGAACCCTATTGAAATTGGGAAAAATCGGTTCAGATTTAGATATAGCTCGCATATATATTTTCGTCCAATTTAAGGTAAATGGTGAACCAAAGTCCCTAGATATCATTTGATTTGCACGAAATTTGGCATAGAATACTGAATTAGGTCCATAATGATGTGTGCCAAGTTTCGACAAAATCGGTTCAGATTTAGATATAGCTCCCATATTTAATTCGTCCGATTTAAGGTAAATGGTGCGCCAAATTCCCTAGATATCATTCGATTTGCACAAAATTTGGCATAAAGTACTGAATTAGGTCAAGAATGACATGTGCCAAGTTTCGAGAAAATCGGGCCAGATTTATATATAGCTCCCATATATAGTTTCGTCCGATTTAAGGTAAATGGTGCGCCAAAGTCCCTATCATTCATTCGATTTGCACAAAATTTGCCATAAAGTACTGAATTAGGTCAAGAATGACATGTGCCAAGTTTCGAGAAAATCGAGCCAGATGTATATATAGCTCCCATATATATTTTCGCCCGATTTAAGGTAAATGGATCTCCAATGTCCCTATATGTCTTTCGATTTGCACGAAATTTGGCATAGGTACTGAATTGGGTCCAGAATGATGTGTGCTAAGTTTCGTGAATATCGGTTCAGATTTAGATATAGCTCCAATATATATTTTCGTCCGATTTAATGTAAATTGTGCACTAAAGGCCCAAAGATTAGCCGACCCGCACACAATTTTGTACAATGTACTGAAGTCAAGTTTTCGTGTGTCAAGTTTTCTTGAAATTGGTTCAGATTTACATATAACTCCTATATATACCTTCGTCCGATTTAAAGTAAATGGTGTACTAAAGACCCAGCCCGATTGGCAAAACGTACTGAAATTAGCATAGTTTCCTTGAAATTGGTAAGTTTCCTTGAAATTGGTTCGGCAAGTTTCCTTGAAATTGGTTCAGATTTAGATATAGCATAGCTCTGTTGAATATGCCCAAAGTGGTGAAGGGTATCATATAGTCGGCCCCACCGACTTTACTACTTTCCTTTCTGGTTTTTCATTTGAATTATATTCGGCCCGGCTGCGGGTTTCTTATGTCGAGTATTCGGATTTAGCAAAATGTGCTTTTTGTAAAGTGTAAATTGGAAAGATGCTAGTGAATGATTCACCGCCCACGAAAAAAGGAATGCCACAAAGATGCGATGATGAGGACTCTGGACTTTATATCGATACAAACAAGCTTCCGATATATTAAAAGAACAAACATATAAAGTTAAAGTGGTCATTGAGAATTTATTGTGTGGGAGGGAGGACATCGCCTTGAGGGGAAAGTAACGACTCTGGAATACTGTCGTTAGACGTAGATAATCCGAATGAGAGAAATTTGAAGGCGGTGTAGCGATGGGTATGAAAAACGTTTAGAGAGTAAACCCAAAAATGCAACATATCTGAGTCCCAGAGTACAGAACGAGTCAATACAACTATTGTTGAAGAAGTGAAAAGTGCTGTATTCTTTTCGGTTCGGTCGCATTTATTATCCGAATGAGATGAAATTTGGCACAGACAATTTATTTATTTGACCAAAGGACTGTATTGAAATTGGTAAATGTATTTTCCTCCGATTTTTAACAAATGGCGCACCAAAGATTAAAATTTAAGTCATTTTGCACAAACGTACTAACGTTAGTATAGTCCAACAAGGGTCATGTTTTATTAAAATCGGTTTAAATTTAGATATATTTCCCATATATATATTCACACAATTTTATGTAAATGGTGCACCAAAGTGTTAAAGTATGTCTGGCTGATACAACATCATATCGAAATGATGTCCGTAAGTGTGGATGAAACTGGTTCAGTTTAACCCTACGGCCAATAACCGGGTACATTTGTACCTTTTATATCCTCTACCATAGTATGGAGGGTATATTAATTTTGTCATTCCGTTTGTAACTCATCAAAATATTCATTTCCGACCCTATAAAGTATATATATTCTTGATCAGGGTAAAATTCTAAGACGATCCAGCCTTGTCCGTCCGTCCGTCTGTCCGTCCGTCTGTTGTAATCACGCTATCTTCTGAAGGAATTGAGACAGAGTGCTGAAATGTTGCATTGGGTTGTCTTTTGTCTGCAGGCAGGTCAAGTTCGAAAATGGGATATATCGGTCCACGTTTAGGCATAGCTCCCATATAAGGGTACCCGCCAAATTTCGGTATTTTTGGGTTCTTGAGCGCGTTTGTTAGCCGAATTCGCTGAAATTTGGTACTTATTGGGTACTAAATGTCTCTACAAAAAATTATAAATATAGGTCCACTTTTTCTGGTAGCCCCCGTATAACGGTACCTCCTGATTTTCAGTATTTTGGGGGTTTTGATCGTATTTTTCCACCGAATTGGCTGTAATTTAGTATTTCGAGTTCTTAATAGGTACCAAATCTCTCCACATAAAATTATAAAAATATGTAATTTTTTTTCGGATATCCCCCATATACGGGCAGCCCCAAATTTTCGGTATTTTGGGGTTCTTGAGCGCGTTTTTCAACCGAATACGCTGAAATTTGGTATATTGAGTTCTTAATAAGTTCCAAATCTCTCCACAAAATATTATGAATATAGGTCAATTTTTTCGGATAGCCCCCATATAAGGGTACCCCCAATTTTCGGTATTTTGGGGTTCTTGAGCGCGTTTTTCAACCGAATTTGATGCAATTTGGTATTTTGTAGTCGCATACGGTAACAAATCTCCCTACCAAAAATTATTAATATCCGCCCCCTTTTTGGGGTAGTCCCCATATAACCCCATTTATATTAAAATAGTTATCTGATTTGTTGCGCGTTTTGAGTTTGGTTCTAAGACCCTTTTGTAATCATTTCACCTGCGGAGGATAGAGAGATAAAAAATTAGAACGTAAGGTTCGGTAATGAACTATAGCCGCATTTAGACCTAGCCCCTGATTGGAGGTTCCAGAAAGAGTGGACCGATATTTCCCATCTTCGAATTTGAACTAAGCTTGGAAGAAATAATAATATGAGCAAAGTTCGGATGAAATCTAAATTTTCTGAAACGTATTTGGTCCAAAGAAACATGGGGTCCCAAACCAATATTTCGATGAGGCACATTTTCATCGTGTTAAAGAGTATACACTCTCATTAGTCATAAGGCTGAGGGTATAATTATCCTTTAAAAAATTCTAAAATTTTTATTATAGTTTACATAATCCGTTTTTAGAAATGTCGGTATAGGTACATTTTTGGTATGTTCCCTATATTTTCATTTATAGTACCTGTCAATATAACTATGGTGGATCGTATCCTAAGTTAGGCCCGGCCGAACTTACTGCTTTTTCACTTGTTTATATTAAAGTCGTTATCTGATTTGTTCTGTGTTTTGGGCTTGGTTCTAAGACTCTGTTGTAATCTTTTCACCTGCGGAGGACCTCGAGATAAAAACCTAGAACGTAAGGTTCGATAAAGAACTATAACCCGCATTTAGACCTAGCCCCTGTGTGGGAGGTACCAGAAGGAGTGGACCGGTATTCCCCATCTTGGAAATGGAACTAAATTTGGAAGAAATAGTAAGATGGGCAAAGTTTGGATGAAATCTAAATTTTCTGAAACGGATTTTGTCCAAAGAAACATGGTGTCTAAAACAAATATATTTCGATGAGGCACATTTTCACCGTGTCAAAGTGTATACACTCTCATTAGCCATAAGGCTGAGGGTAATTTATCCATTTTGAAATTTGTATTATGGTTTACATTCCCTATATTTTCATTTCAAGTACCTGTCAGTATATCTATGGTGGAGGGTATCCAAAGTTCGGCCCGGCTGAACTTAACACTTTTTCACTTGTTTATATTAAAATAGTTTTCTGATTTGCTCCGTGTGTTGTGGTTACGGGGAATAGTCAATTTTTACCCTACAAAGACTATTTAGCCATCTGTTGTAAACATTCCGCATTTTAAAGATATTGTGATAAAAAAACTCAAACATAACGATAATGAAATATATCGGCACACATTTAGGCATCTCCTCAATATAGTGATACCTCCTGAAGGAAAGAATTGAGATAAACAATTAAATTAGTGGGTTCAAAATTGGCATGTACCGATCATAATTAGGCTTAGCCCTCATATAATGGTATCCCCAAATATTCACTATTTCCTGCACTATGTAATCAATATTGGTCCCTCTTTAGGCATAGCCTCATATAACTTTGTAATCTTTATTACAGTAGTTTGAGGATTTTATACTCTACCATGCGTTATCAGTATTAGTCCACTTGTTGGATCTTACAAAATTTAGGAAAAATCCCCATTAAAAATTGCTGAAGTTTGTATTTGGTGTACATAATGGTTTACATAAATCGGTTTGTAGAATTATCGGTATATGCCCACTTTTGGTATGTTCCCTATATTTTCATTACAAGTATCTGTCAGTATACCTATGATGGAGGATATCCAAAGTTCGGTCCGGCCGAACTTAACGCTTTTTCACTTATGTTTGAATAAAAATGCTATAAATTTTTTTAATTTGGAGATATTTGCATCAAATTTTGAGGAATCATTCTTGAGATATTTTCACAGATAATTGAAGAAAAAATATAAATATTTTCCATATATATAATTTTAACAATATTTTTAAATTATTACCTACGTAGATCAATAACCGTGGTACATTTGCAATAAAATATTGGACTATCGTCCGGTTTTTTGTTTTAAATTAGTCTATATGGATCTGATATACATGTGGGAAATTATATATACATTAAAGTAATATATATATATGTAAAACAATCACACTCATTGCTTTAGAATGGGTATACAGGGAAACAAACAATGATTATTGTCCGCAATTTTCTAACTATTGCAAATATATTTGCAATATCTTCGAATTTGACCTGCCTGCAGACAAAAATTCTATGACTACAGGCAGGTCAAATTCGAAGATGAAAAATTTTGGCTATCTATCTTGTTTAGAGGCTAGAGCGATTACAACAGACTGACGGACACGGTTAAATCGTCATATAATTTTACTTTATAGTGTCGGAAATAATTATTTCGATGAGTTATACACGAAAAACAAACATAATGTACCCTCTATACTATGTTGGAATATATAAATAGGTAAAAATGCACCCGGTGTTAATTTAGCGCCGCTAGTTTAGTGATTTTGACCACTGTGCTTCGGTTGCAAAATGGACTAGTTCAAAACATGGACTATATCGACATTTTCCTACAGGCATATTATCAATTCTCCAAAATCAGGAATGCCAGCTTCGTTTGGGGGAGAATGCGATGGAAACCTTCAAAATTCCGAATTTAAAACCGAAACTTTATTTAGGGGTTATTTAAAAACATAAACCTATATAATTTTTTTTTGTAAATATATTTGTCAGATTTCGATGTTAAAATGCAAATAAGAGCTTTAAAATACCCGAAATGGGTGCAGACCACTTTAAGGGGACTATGTTAAATCACTGAATATATTCTTTGATCCTACAGTAAGTTACGGTTGCGGCTAAAATCTAAAAATTCGCTGTCGTTATATGAGGGCTATATGGAAACGTTGATCGTTGATACTACATTTCCAATGCCAATTTTCGTTAACAGACAGGCGTACATGGGTAAATCGTATTGTCTACCCATGGTTATGGAGTCGAGTTATTATACCCTTCATCACATATGTTTGTAATATGCAAAAGGAAACGTGATGTCTGAGTCGCTTCATCCATGTCCGTCCGTCTGTTGGTGTTAAATTGTAA
Source organism: Musca vetustissima (assembly GCF_032173495.1). Lineage (NCBI taxonomy): Eukaryota > Metazoa > Arthropoda > Insecta > Diptera > Muscidae > Musca > Musca vetustissima. The sequence goes on from NW_026875286.1 coordinate 40,582, forward strand.
ACAAATTACAGGTCGCCTTTATAATCCAATTTGGATGAAATTTCCTACTACTGATTTGTTTGGCGCAAAGACGAATCCTATTGAAATTGGGGAAAATCGGTTCAGATTTAGATATAGCTCCCATATATACTTTCGTCCAATTTTATGTAAATGGTGCTCTAAAGTCCAAATATATCTTTCAATTTGCACGAAATTTGGTATATCGCTCAAAATTAAGTCAAGAGTGATGTGTGTCAAATTTCGTGAAAATCGGTTCAGATTTACATATAGCTTCCATATATATTTTCGTCCGATTTTATGCAAATGATGCACCAAAGTCCCTATATATCCTTCGATTTGCATGAAATTTTGCATAGCGTACTGAATTAAGTCTGGAATAATGTGTGCTAAGTTCCGTGAAAATCGGTTTAGATTTAGATATAGCTTCCATATATATTTTCGTCCGATTTTAGGTAAATATTGCACCGAAGTCCCTATATATTCTTCGATCTTCACGAAATTTGGTACTGAATTGAGTCTAGGGTCATATGTGTTAAATTTCGTGAAAATCGATTCAGATTTTGGTGTAGCTCCCATATATATGTTCGATCGATGTAATGTAAATGGTGCACCAAAGTCTCTATATACCTTTCGTTTTGCGCGAAATTTAGCACAGCGTACTCAATTGAGTATAGAAAGATATGTGCTAAGTTTCGTGATAGTCGGTTCAAATTTAGATATAGCTCTCATATATATTTTCACCCGATTTTATGTTAAGGGTGCACCAAGGCCTTTTTTCGATTTGCACGAAATTGGGTATAGTGTACTAAATTGAGTCTAGATGTAGCCTACATCTGTTCCATATACAAGAGATAAAATTGTGGAGGGCGCTTTGTGCTGCAGCATACCAAGTATACCACCATTGTTCAATTAGGTCCAGATTTACATACATTCATGATTTTTTCTTGGTTTTATACAAATGGGAAACCAAAGAATCCAAGTGTCCCTGACTGACATGGAATTTTTCATAGATTTCAGAATGGGGTTTTGTAATAGGTTCAAACTCAAATATTGTATATAATAGCTCTTCTTGTATGTTCCCATAGTGGTGAAGGGTATCATATCGTCGGCCCCGTCCGACTTTTGAACTTTTCTTACAGGTTTTAAACATAATCTAGCATTTGTTCTCAATTGCCCTAGCAGCAAATTTATAAAATTTTCGGTCCGGCCGAACTTAACAACTTGTTTAACAGAGAAAAATATTTCGTGCACTTTTCATATATTTTTCTCAGCGCTGTCAACATAAATAAATCCACTTTTTTTTGTTTGAGACGTGTGAAGATTTCTTCATATTCCGTATCAAAATTGAAGAAGAACAATTTAACTTTCTTTTCGAAATATATTCCCACATTATCCGCTTTAAAACAATTCTTTTTAGAATATCATGTCTTTAAGTTCATTGTTGATTGTTTACTTTGCATTGGCAAAAAAAGAAAAGTAATTTCTTAAAGTCTACTTTAAGGCTTAATGGCTAAAGCATACTTTTGTGCAACAAACGGAATATTTTCTTTACCATTTCTTCTTTTTCCTTTAATATTTCACTCTTCACTACACGAATACGAATTTATATTTCTTCTTTCGGTTTTTTTATAAATACTTATAATATGATTATACCAGGCAGCTACTTCTACCACTTCTACTGCCGTTCAATGACGTTTAAAAGTTCTGTTCCGTTCGGGAGGGTTTTTTTCTTATCATTTCGAATTCGCATTTGTTGAAATTATGTTAGAATTTTTATTTGTTGTTATGATGATGATTCGTCTGTGTGTGTTCTTCGTCTTCTTCTATTTTTCTGCTTTCTTTTGTTTGCCATTCTACAAAAGTCATGCTAGTCCGTCTTCATCCGTTGGCTGTCAGGAGCATAATGTTGGTATTGTTGTCGCTGCCGTTGTTATTGTTGCTGCTGCTGATGGTCGGATGATGTTGGCTGTTTGCACAGCAGCTGTTCAACGTAGCCGTAGAATGACTTTAAGTCCGTTATTGTTGCCTTAAGCCGCATTGGCCGTTGTTGAAACGCCATGATTTTGCAACAACGACAACAGCAACAACAACAAACATCGATTGAAGTTGGTTTCAGTTGATTCCAGTTTTTTTGAGTTTTGCAAATTCCTTGGACATGGTTATAGTCTGTGGTATTTTTTCCTTGAGATTTCTTTTCTTAAGTCATCTTTTATAAAGCCAACAATTATAAGTGAAGCTACTTTATAGAAACAAATTTCCCCAAAGGATAATAACAAGATGTCATTTCATATTTATTTACAATTATTCTTTTGCTGTCTATCTACTAATTATAAGCATTAGGCTGGGTTAGTGAAACTTCGCATTATAAGGGTACGAAAAGTACTAATTATTAAGCGGATCCGACCACACAATTCCCAACAAAACTACAACTATCAATCGAAGAATATATAGGGACTTTGGTGCACCATTTACATAAAATCGGACGAAAATATATGGGAGGTATATCTAAATCTGAACCGATTTTCACTAAACACGGCAGACTGACTCCAGTCCCAATCCAGTACGATATGCAAATTTTCGTGCAAAACGAAAAATATATAGGGACTTTGGTGCACCATTTACCTTAAATCGGACGAAAATATATATGGGAGCTATATCTCAATCTGAACTGATTTTGACGAAACTTGGCACACATCATTCTGGAACTAATTCATTACTCTGTGCCAAATTTCGTGCAAATCGAAAGATATATAGGGACTTTGTTGCACCATTTACCTTAAATCGGACGAAACGATTTATGAGAGCTATTTCTAAATCTGAGCCGATTTTCTCGAAACTTGGCACACATCATTCTGGAACTATGCCAAATGTCGTGCAAAACGAAAAATATATAGAGACTTTGGTGTCCCATTTACCTTAAATCGGACGAAAATGTATATGGGAGCTATATCTAAATCGGAACCGATTATCTCGAAACTTGGCACACATCGTTCTGGAACTAATTCAGTACTCTGTGCCAAAATTCGTGCAAATCGAAAGAAATTTGGCACAGAGTACTGATGGGCACCATTTACCTTAAATCGGACGAATCTATATATGGGAGCTATATCGAAAACTGAACCGATTTTATCGAAACTTGGCACACATCGTTCTGGAACTATTTCAGTACGTTATGCCAAATTTCGTGAAAAGCGAAAAATATGCAGTGACTTTTGTGCACCATTTACCTTAATACTAGAACGCCGAAGGCGGTCATTTTGACCGCTTTCCAATTTCAAGTACAAAAGCAACTGTGCATTTAATGACACTTTTTTTAAATTTGGTGAATTTTTTATAATAAACGTAATTCTATGAGGTACAAAAAGTCACCATATTTAAAAAAATTGTTGTTAAATGCACAGTTGCTTTTGTACTTGAAATTGAAAAGCGGTCAAAATGACCGCTTTCGGCGTTCTAGTGTTAAATAGGACGAAAATATATATGGGAGCTATATCTAAATCTGAACCGATTTTTCCCAATTTCAATAGAATTCGTCCTTGGGCCAAATAAATGAGCTGTGCAAATTTCATGCAATTCGGATTATAAATCCGACTTGTACTTTTTTACAATATAACATGGACAAACGGACGGACATGTATAAATCGAGTTAGAAGGTGATTCTATGCATATTCTCAAAAGGAATATCTGGTTTCCTTTTGCCTGTTACAAACATATGCACAAAGACATAATACCCTGCACCACAGTGTGGTGAAGTGTATAAAAAATGCGGCCTGTACATTGTTTACAATTTAATATGGACAGACGTACGGACGGACATCATGAAAGCCCCCTTCCAATCATGAAGGCCCCCCTCCCCCCTTGCGTAAGCTTTGGAACAAATTGGCAAAATTGTATTTTGTGGATGAACGGATAAATGGTCCACAAGTGCCATAAAGAGTTACACTGTGACTCAGGGCGGCCTACTAAATTTTCCACTGCGTATCTCCTATATTCAAGGCACACACCCACCGACTTTGTTCGAATTAAATAAACAGTCGTGTTTGGACACCATCGATCGTTTAGCGTGAGGTTCGTTTCTCCCGTTTACGTGGTGAACGATAATGGGACGTCATTATGGTACTATCATCCGCATCTCTATATCGACCGGTGATTGTGAAGCTTCAGAAAGGCATAGGACTACATATTTATGAATTATCCAACGCTTGAAATGAGGAGGGTGAAATTCAGTATATCCTCAAAGAACTTTGTGTCATTAGCAATATCGAAGGTCTTCGTTAAGTCAGAGGCCACAAAAAGTGTTCTTTTACACGCCCTGTTCTGATTCAGTCCTAGGCTTATATGTGTGGTTACGATGTGCAGCGCTGTTGTAGTGTTATTCATCTCCCGAAATCCATGTTAATGTTGTGCAAATGGAAACTTGTTTATTATTACAGGAAAAGGAATGAACTCGGCCTGCATGATTTACCTCTTCTGGCATTCTTGTATGGCTTCGGCAGCGCGACCCCTCTGCCTAATGTCCTGTGGCCAATTACAGGTTGAATACAGATGTAAAGTTTTTGGTAAGCATTGCAATTACGATTCCATACGGGCCCAACCCTTTGGATGACATAGCGTTTCGAATGACATCTGCAACATCATGCATTAAAATTGTGTGGTACCTCCTCCGCTCGAAAGGGCCTTATACGACCCGTCTTTCCTCTGTCATTCTTGAGGTGCTCTATAAACTGCCGGTTATAAAAACTCGCATCTGCCGCTGTTATATCGCTTAATGTGACAACCTTCTTTTCAGGACTCGAAAGTAACTTAACCGCAGTCCACATTTTACTTTTTTCGGCTTACATTTTGCAGAGTTTCGGTAGGTCTAGTCACTTTTACCGATTATGCTTACAAGAAAAAGTTCGCTCATTTGCAAGTAACGTCGCCTATGTTTGTATGTAGGGCATCAGAATAACGTACTATAAAATGCTACAAAATTTAGTTCGTTTGTTATTGGTTGACTGCATGACACTCAGGATAGGAAATGGGGAATGGAACTTCAAAATAGGGAAAATTAACATGCTATAAAAATCATGGACAAACATTGAATATTTTCTGATAAAAACTACTTCAATCGACAGGAATCTTTAATTAAAACTTACACTTACATAAACCCACATAGAAAATTGTCGACAGGTATGTTTTTCATACCGCGAGATCCCGCAATGGCAAATTACAGTAAATTTGGAGAGGACAGTACCTTCAAAATACCGAAAATGATACATGACCTTGACATGGGGGCTTTGTCAAAACAAAGACTTATATCGAAACAGTAAGAAAATTAGTAAAGTCGGACGGGATCGACTATATGATACCCTTCACCTTCATTCTGCAACCAATGCTAAATTTAATTTTCATTTCATTCTGACATACATAAGGAGTTTGATGCGTTGTTTACCTGAAATCGGATGAAAAGGTATATGGGAGATATATCTAAATCTGAACCGATTTTAATGAAACTTACCGCACGCTTTCCTATACTAATTTCAGTATGATTGCGTTGATGCAAGAAATGAAATAAAAATAAAAACACAATTTATTAGAATTTTTTCCAAACGTATATTTGGATTAATTTATTGAATTGTTCGTGGAACAGTATAATTTACCTTTTCTACAGGGTTTGATGATTTCTGGTCGTGAACCAAACAACGAGTGTAAATTAAAAGCTAAGATGTCACAAAGCGGCGCTTTGACATAGTTACTCGTTATATTTTGCTACTACCTTTTGTCTTTAGTACGAAATACTCAAAGACGTATATAAAGGTAGTGTACAAGATATAACGATGGGGGCACAATTTACTTTAATTCAAAAGAAATTATTTCAAAATAATCACAGTACGATGTGCAAAATTTCAGCTTAATCGGATAAATCGCATTTTGGTACAGCATTTACATCAAATCGGACGAATATATATCTATATGGGAGCTATATCAAAATCAGAGTAGATTTTTATATCCTCCACCGTAGTATGGAGGGTACATTAATTTTGTCATTCCTTTTGCAACTCACCAAAATATTCATTTCCGACCCTATAAAGTATATATATTATTGATCAGCGTAAAATTCTATGACGATATAGCCATGTCCGTCCGTCGGTCTGTTGTAATCACGCTATCTTCTGAAGGAATTGAGATAGGGTGCTGAAATTTAGCATAAGTTTGTCTTTTCTCTGCAGGCAGGTCAAGTTCGATGATGAGATATATCGGTCCACGTTTAGACATACCCCCCAATTTTCGGTATTTTGGGGTTCTTGAGCGAGTTTTTCAACCGAATACGCTGAAATTTGGAACATTTGGTTCTTATTGGGTACTAAATGTCTTCACAAAAAATATAGGTCCACTTTTTCTGGTCGCCCCATATAACGGTACCTCCCAATTTCCAGTTTTTGTGGGGTTTTGACCGGATTTTTTCACCGAATTGGTTAGTAATTTGAGTTCTTATTGGGTAGTAAATCTCTCCACAAAAAATTATACCCATATAAGGGTACCCCCAATTTTCGATATTTTGAGGTTCTTGAGCGCGCTTTTCAACCGAATTTGCTGCAATTTGGTATTTTGTAGTATTATGGTAACAAATCTCCCAACCTAAAATTATTAATATTCACCCCATTTTAGGAGTGGTCCCCATATAACCCCCTTTTTATATCATTCACCACACTGTGGTACAGGGTATTATGTCTTTGTGCATATGTTTGTAACAGGAAAAAGGAAACGAGATAGACACATGGTTCATTATGAAAATATGCAGTCGATTTATGCATGTCCGTCCGTCTGTCTGTCCATGTTAAATTGTAAACAAAGTACAGGTCGCATTTATTATTCGAATTGGATGAAATTTGGCACAGCTCATTAATTTGGCCCAAGGACGAACCCTATTGAAATTGGGAAAAAATCGGTACAGATTTAGATATAGCTCCCATATATATTTTCGTCCGATTTAAGGTAAATGGTGCACTAAAAACCCTATATATCTGTCGATTTGCACGAAATTTGGTACAACGTACTAAATTGAGCCTAGAATGATGTCTGCCAAGTTTCGTGAAAATCGGTCCAGATTTAGATATAGCTCCCATATATAGTTTCGTCCGACTTCATGTAAATGGTGCACCAAAATCCCTATATATCTTTCGATTTGCACGAAATTTGGCATAACGTGCTGAATTGAGTATAGAATGATGTCTGCCAAGTTTCGTGAAAATCGGTCAAGATTTAGATATAGCTCCCATATATAGTTTCGTCCGATTACATGTAAATGGTGCACCAAAGTCCCTATATATCCTTCGATTTGCACGGAATTTTGTACAACGTACTAAATAGAGCCTAGAATGATATCTGCCAAGTTTTGTGAAAATCGGTCCAGATTTAGATATAGCTCCCATATATAGTTTCGTCCGATTCCATGTAAATGGTGCACCAATGTCCTTATATATCTTTCGATTTGCATCAAATTTGGCATAACGTACTGAATTGAGCCTAAAGTGACGTCTGTCAAGTTTAGAGAAAATCTGTCCAGATTTAGATATATCTCCCATATATAGTTTCGTCCGATTTCATGTAAATGGTGCACTAAAGACCCTATATATCTGTCGATTTGCACGAAATTTGGTACAACGTACTAAATTGAGCCTAGAATGATGTCTGCCAAGTTTCGGGTAAATCGGTCCAGATTTAGATATAGCTCCCATATATAGTTTCGTCCGATTTCATGTAAGTGGAGCACAAAGTCCCTATATATTTTTCGATTTGCACCAAATTTGGCATAACGTACTGAATTGAGCATAAAGTGATGTCTGCGAAGCTAAGTAAAAATCGGTCCAGACTTAGATAGAGCTCCCATATATAGTTTCGTCCGATTTTATGTAAATGGTGCACCAAAGTCCCTATATATATTTTGATTTGCACGAAATTTGGCATAACGTACTGAATTGAGCAAGTGATGTTTGTCAGAGTGATATTAGTCACGTTTCGTGAAAATCGGTCCAGATTTAGATATAGCTCCCATATATATTTTCGTCCGATTTAATGTAAATGGTGCACCATAGTCCACATATATCTTTCGATTTGCACGAAATTTGGCATAACGTATTGAATTGAGCCTACAATGATGTCTTCCAAGTTTCGTAATAATCGGTCACGATTGTGTACCAAAGTCCCTATATATCCTTCGATTTGCTCCAAATTTGGAATAGCGTACTGAATTTAGTCCAGACTGATGTGTGCCAAGTTTCGTGAAAATCGGTTGAGATTTAGATATAACTCCCTTATATTATAGATTGATTTCAAGTAATTGACGCACCAAGGATCCAATATATGGTTGATAGGAACAAAACGTACTGAAATTAGTTTAACTTACCTGTGACAAGTTCCGTTGAAATCGGTTCATATTCGGATATAACTTCCATATATATTTTCTCCTGATTTGAAGTAAATTGGACATCAAACTCCTCATGTTAGTCAAATTGACATCATATTTTGCACAACGTACAAAATTGAACATAAAATTACGTATTTCTTCCAATTTGATGTTAATAGTCCCGTTTAATATACCCATTGTGGTGAAGGGTATCATATAGTCGGCCCCGTCCGACTTTACTACTTTCCTTACTGGTTTATATTAAAATAGTTATCTGATTTGTTCCGATTGTTGCGGTTGGGTAGTCAATTTTTACCCTACAAAGACTATTTAGCCATCTGTTGTATTGTGATATTGTGATAAAAGAACTCAAACATGACTATATAGAATTATATCGGCAGACATTTAGGCATCTCCTCAATATAGTGATACCTCCTGAGGGAAAGAATTGAGATAAACAATTAAAATATTCGGTTCGAAATTGGCATATACCGGTCATTAATTAGACATAGCCCTTATATAATGATATCCCCAAATATTCACTATTTCCTACACTATGTAATCAATATTGGTCCTCCTTTAGGCATACCCTCATATAACTTTGTAATCTAAATTACAGTAGTTTACTCTACCATGCCATATCCGTATCTGTCCACTTTTTGGATCTTACAGATTTAAGGAAAATATCCATTAAAAATTGCTGATGTTTGTATTTGGTGTACATAATCGGTTTGTAGAATTATCGGTATATGCCCACTTTTTGGTATGTTCCCCATATTTTCATTGCATATATCTGTCAGTATAACTATGGTGGAGGGTATTCACCCGGCCGAACTTAACACTTTTTCACTTGTTCATATTAAAATAGTTAACTGATTTGTTACGCGTTTTTAGTTTGGTTCTAAGACTCTGTTGTAATCATTTCACCTGCGGAGGATAGCGAGATAAAAAATTATAACGTAAGGCCCCCGTGTGGAGGTTCCAGAAGGAGTGGACCGATATTCCCCATCTTCTAATTTGAACTAAGTTTGGATGAAATAATAAGATGGGTAAAGTTTGGATGAAATCTTAATTTTATGAAACGGATTTGGTCCAAAGAAACATGGGGTCTACAACCAATATTTCGATGAGGCACATTTTCACCGTGTATACACCCTCAGTAGCCATAAGGCTGAGGGTATAATTATCCATTAAAAATTTCTGAAATTTGTATTATAGTTTACATAATCCATTTTTAGAAATGTCGGTACAGGTCCACTTTTCGATATATTCCCTATATATTCATTTCTAGTACCTGTCAGTATATCTATGGTGAAGGGTATCCAAAGTTCGACCCGGCCGAACTTAACGCTTTTTCACTTGTTTCTAATTTCAATAGGGTTTGTCCTTGAGCCATATAAATGACATGTGCCAAATTTCATCCAATTCAGATTATAACTGTGGCCTGTACTTTGCTCACAAAAACGGACCTATGGACCTGTATAAATCATTAACCGCATGGGCGTGTATCAGCCACCAAACTTCCAAAAAAGAAAAGTGCTGCTAAAACCTTGAAAATGGGGTCAAATTATTATATGAGAGGCTTTGTCAAAACATGTACCTATATTGACAATTTTCTGCATAGCTATATGTAAGCCTCAAAAAATACGGAACGCCAAATTGAAGCCACTTTGATAGAAAATTGCGGCAAAAAACCTTGAAAATACCAAAGAGAGGGGTATGTATGTCGAAATATGGGCTTATATCGATATTATGTATTAAAGAACCCTGAACTTTACTAAAATATGGATCGATGAACCTCATTTGCAGTCTAAAACATCCTATGAATACTGCAGCAAGATTCCGAAGCTCCATGACAAATAATACGATCTCTATCGTGATTTAAAAGTATGGCATAGAGTTTGATTCTGATTCACAATATATTACTTTGTGGGATCACCCTTATGATGGAGGGTATACAAATATTCCTTAAAACGTAAGCTAATCTCTCTGAAAGTCTTAAAAATATATTCTAAAAATAATTTCTTCTTTGATTTTTTTTTCTCCACATCTCTCTCTATTTCTCATATTACATTCAAACATTGATTTGCCATTTTAATGAAGTATCAAAATGCCACATTATATAAATTTCCAATTTCTTCTTTACCTCAATTTCCAAACAATTTATTTATATCGAACTTTTTTTGTATGTATGTGGATGTGTGCTGAAAACAAATACTTCCATACAGCATTTTCAATTACCCAGTTTCACCACGGAAACCCAACACATAAGGTTAGCAGATGTTGTTGGGATATTGGAAAATATTTCCATTTTTGAATTTTGCCATAAACAATACGGTGTGTGAGTGAACACATACACACAAACGTACACACCGATAGCAGCCGACATGCAACAGTATGATGATGAGCACCGACGACCATTACCATCAGCAATATTATCAACATCATCGTCGTCATCATCAGTCGTGTGGAATTCATTCATATCCTGTTTCCTGTGCATTGAAAACTTGCATAATTTTTATTTGTGTGGATGAGTGTGTGTGTGCATGGGTAAAGTGAAAGAAAAAGCCAAAGAAAGTGGAAAACGGGAGTCAAAAAAGGGCAGAGAGTTGGTTAGGGTCTAGTCGGGAAGTGCAATGTTATGTAGACACAGCGTAGATTAGCCTTAGATGGGTAGTTGTTAGAGGGGTTGCCATATTATTGCCCTTGGAAATTGGAGTTTGTAGGGAATATTTTTGGGATTTAAAATTTGGTGCTGATATTTTTTTACTTCGGAGCCCCCAAACAAGGAAATAAAAATTATATTAGACTTTTTCTATTTGAACCTCCATAAAAATTAGGGTTCTCAGTAAGTGGAAGGACCCGTCAGGATTTTTCGCTAATTTTGAAAATCGAAATGGCAACCCTGTTTACCACAGCTTTAATCACTATTCTGGTTGCCGTCGACGTCATAGTCGTTACTGGTGTTGTTGTTTTAACTAAATGTTATCAGCATCAGACCAAACATGCAACAGCCGCAACAGTTCACTCATGTTTGACTGTCGACATGCCGTTGCATTCAAGTGTTAATGGCTGTTTGAATTTTGTTCTAATAGTAACAAAAACAACAAAACCCGACCCGACACACAAATACAGACAAAGACTAAATCAACATTTCCAATTGGCCAAAAAATGGAGGGGAGAAACATTTAGCCACGTTTAAATGTGGTAGAATCTGCTATGCCATGAAGTTACGGAAAATTGATAGACATTTTCTTTACCGCAATGCGGTCGCGAACATTTTTTTTAAATACTTAATTATTTTTAAAAGGGTTAAAGATTGAAAAATAGTCTCTAAAAACGCATACAATAAACTTCTGCATTTGAAAAATATTCTTTAAAAAATCCACGCCTTCTAGAAGCCTTTGAAAAATATTCTTTAAAAAATCCACACCTTCTAGAAGCCTTTGAAAAATATTCTTTAAAAAATCCACACCTTCTAGAAGCCTTTGAAAAATATTCTTTAAAAAATCCTCGCCTCATAGAAGCCTTTGAAAAATATTCTTTAAAAAATCCACGCCTTATAGAAGCCTTTGAAAAATATTCTTTAAAAAATCCACGCCTTATAGAAGCCTTTGAAAAATATTCTTTTAAAAATCCACGCCTTATAGAAGCCTTTGAAAAATATTCTTTTAAAAATCCACGCCTTATAGAAGCCTTTGAAAAATATTCTTTAAAAAATCCACGCCTTATAGAAGCCTTTGAAAAATATTCTTTAAAAAATCCACGCCTTATAGAAGCCTTTGAAAAATATTCTTTAAAAAATCCACGCCTTATAGAAGCCTTTGAAAAATATTCTTTAAAAAATCCACGCCTTATAGAAGCCTTTGAAAAATATTCTTTAAAAAATCCACGCCTTATAGAAGCCTTTGAAAAATATTCTTTAAAAAATCCACGCCTTATAGAAGCCTTTGAAAAATATTCTTTAAAAAATCCACGCCTTATAGAAGCCTTTGAAAAATATTCTTTAAAAAATCCACGCCTTATAGAAGCCTTTGAAAAATATTCTTTAAAAAATCCACGCCTTATAGAAGCCTTTGAAAAATATTCTTTAAAAAATCCACGCCTTATAGAAGCCTTTGAAAAATATTCTTTAAAAAATCCACGCCTTATAGAAGCCTTTGAAAAATATTCTTTAAAAAATCCACGCCTTATAGAAGCCTTTGAAAAATATTCTTTAAAAAATCCACGCCTTGTGGAAGCCTTTGAAAAATACTCTTTAAAAAATCCACGCCTTGTGGAAGCCTTTGAAAAATATTCTTTAAAAAATCCACGCCTTGTGGAAGCCTTTGAAAAATATTCTTTAAAAAATCCACGCCTTGTGGAAGCCTTTGAAAAATATTCTTTAACAAATCCACGCCTATAGCCACGGGATAACCTTTGAAAAATATTCTTTAACAAATCCACGCCTTATAGAAGCCTTTGAAAAATATTCTTTAAAAAATCCACGCCTTATAGAAGCCTTTGAAAAATATTCTTTAAAAAATCCACGCCTTGTGGTAGCCTTTGAAAAATATTCTTTTAAAAATCCACGCCTTAGGGTAGCCTTTGAAAAATATTCTTTTAAAAATCCACGCCTTAGGGTAGCCTTTGAAAAATATTCTTTTAAAAATCCACGCCTTAGGGTAGCCTTTGAAAAATATTCTTTTAAAAATCCACGCCTTATAGAGGCCTTCAAAAATATTCTTTTAAAAATCCACGCCTTATAGAGGCCTTTGAAAAATATTCTTTAAAAAATCCACGCCTTATAGAAGCCTTTGAAAAATATTCTTTAACAAATCCACGCCTATAGCCACGGGATAGCCTTTGAAAAATATTCTTTAACAAATCCACGCCTATAGCCACGGGATAGCCTTTGAAAAATATTCTTTAACAAATCCACGCCTTATAGAAGCCTTTGAAGAATATTCTTTAAAAAATCCACGCCTTATAGAAGCCTTTGAAAAATATTCTTTAAAAAATCCACGCCTTATAGAAGCCTTTGAAAAATATTCTTTAAAAAATCCACGCCTTATAGAAGCCTTTGAAAAATATTCTTTAAAAAATCCACGCCTTATAGAAGCCTTTGAAAAATATTCTTTAAAAAATCCACGCCTTATAGAAGCCTTTGAAAAATATTCTTTAAAAAATCCACGCCTTATAGAAGCCTTTGAAAAATATTCTTTAAAAAATCCACGCCTTATAGAAGCCTTTGAAAAATATTCTTTAAAAAATCCACGCCTTATAGAAGCCTTTGAAAAATATTCTTTAAAAAATCCACGCCTTATAGAAGCCTTTGAAAAATATTCTTTAAAAAATCCACGCCTTATAGAAGCCTTTGAAAAATATTCTTTAAAAAATCCACGCCTTATAGAAGCCTTTGAAAAATATTCTTTAAAAAATCCACGCCTTATAGAAGCCTTTGAAAAATATTCTTTAAAAAATCCACGCCTTATAGAAGCCTTTGAAAAATATTCTTTAAAAAATCCACGCCTTATAGAAGCCTTTGAAAAATATTCTTTAAAAAATCCACGCCTTATAGAAGCCTTTGAAAAATATTCTTTAAAAAATCCACGCCTTATAGAAGCCTTTGAAAAATATTCTTTAAAAAATCCACGCCTTATAGAAGCCTTTGAAAAATATTCTTTAAAAAATCCACGCCTTATAGAAGCCTTTGAAAAATATTCTTTAAAAAATCCACGCCTTGTGGAAGCCTTTGAAAAATATTCTTTAAAAAATCCACGCCTTGTGGAAGCCTTTGAAAAATATTCTTTAAAAAATCCACGCCTTGTGGAAGCCTTTGAAAAATATTCTTTAAAAAATCCACGCCTTGTGGAAGCCTTTGAAAAATACTCTTTAAAAAATCCACGCCTTGTGGAAGCCTTTGAAAAATATTCTTTAAAAAATCCACGCCTTGTGGAAGCCTTTGAAAAATATTCTTTAAAAAATCCACGCCTTGTGGAAGCCTTTGAAAAATATTCTTTAAAAAATCCACGCCTTGTGGAAGCCTTTGAAAAATATTCTTTAAAAAATCCACGCCTTGTGGAAGCCTTTGAAAAATATTCTTTAAAAAATCCACGCCTTGTGGAAGCCTTTGAAAAATATTCTTTAAAAAATCCACGCCTTGTGGAAGCCTTTGAAAAATATTCTTTAAAAAATCCACGCCTTATAGAAGCCTTTGAAAAATATTCTTTAAAAAATCCACGCCTTATAGAAGCCTTTGAAAAATATTCTTTAAAAAATCCACGCCTTATAGAAGCCTTTGAAAAATATTCTTTAAAAAATCCACGCCTTGTGGAAGCCTTTGAAAAATATTCTTTAAAAAATCCACGCCTTGTGGAAGCCTTTGAAAAATATTCTTTAAAAAATCCACGCCTTATAGAAGCCTTTGAAAAATATTCTTTAAAAAATCCACGCCTTATAGAAGCCTTTGAAAAATATTCTTTTAAAAATCCACGCCTTATAGAAGCCTTTGAAAAATATTCTTTAAAAAATCCACGCCTTATAGAAGCCTTTGAAAAATATTCTTTAAAAAATCCACGCCTTATAGAAGCCTTTGAAAAAATATTCGTTAAAAAATCCACGCCTTGTGGAAGCCTTTGAAAAATATTCTTTAAAAAATCCATGCCTTGTTGGTCCTTTGAAAAAAATATTCTTTAAGAATATCCGCGTCGATTTCGGCTTGGAAGAAATATTATCCTCTGTGTCCAATCCCTACCATCAAATCATTTAACTTTCCCTGTCATTAGAAACCAATAAATTATTGTCACCCTAGAAACCCATTAACACAGCCCACCACTTGAAAATACTTTTGCTGAGCAAAGCGCTCTCCATTGGTACTCCTTTGGAGTTTCACTCCCACATTTCAAAGGAGTAATGGAACATATTTTACCAATTATCTGCAATAATTTTTTGTGGTAATTTTTTTATTTTCTTTTACCACACATTTTTTTGTTACGTTTGCTGTGGTCATTCTTATTATTATTTCGTCTATCAAGTGTTTTTGGTTTGTGTCCCGGGTACTGGAGGTTGTTGTCAAAAATTAAATTACTCCCAAGTGGCTACTAAATAAATTAGTGCTTAATTAATGACTATTAATGGTATATGGACAACGAGAAACACTCAGAATCACACTCACGCACACACAAACACATATAGACACCCGCAAACACACACACACATACTCACCCTGTTTGACTGGTCTAGAGGGCGTTTTCATTGCTACTATTCTTGCTAACAATTGGTGTTACGACAAACCGCCAAACACCATCCAGCTAAACATGACCACATAGCTCCAACACAGATTCCACAGTTTTGCTGGGAAATACAGTTTTCTTTTGTTGTTGTTGTTGCTGATGCTGCTTTGTTCAGTAACATCCTTCAATGGACGCCTTCTCTTTGTTGCTCCTATTACCAAAACTTAGTATGTCCTTGTGCACAAAGGCCATGCCACGTATCATCGAGTAAAGGAGTTAAAACCGCAACAAGAAAAATAAAGTTTTTTGGTTACAGTTGCTGCTTTTCTTTTCTCCCCTTCCCTCTCCTCTCCTCCCCACCCTCTTTCCCCTTTGTATGTGAGTTTGTGTTCCGAGTTTTGTTAAAATTTATGGAATTTCCCAGCTATTAGTGGAGTTCATAGCGGCCAAAGAATTTCAGTAGGTGGCTAGCTGTCTTCTAAGTAAACCATTTTTATTTGTTGGAAAATAAATGTTTCTCCACTCGGCGAAGATGAAAGTTGAATAAAAGAAAAAGGGCTACTTTTGTTGATAAATGGTCTGGTCTGGCGATGGGGACGTCAAAAGACGTTATATGAATTTATGTTTTTAAATTTAAAATTTAATTTGAAGGACTGAAAGAATTTTTAATTAAATTGGTAATATTTTAAATTAGTAGGCGGAGTATTTAATTATTCGAAATATTTAAATTATATTTTTTAATAGTTGAATATTTTGATGGAAGCGGAATTAAATCTATTGATTTCGATTATTGGCAAAGAAACCAAATCAGTTATGAAGTGTTTGCGGTGGCGTATCATTATTATATCCAGTAGGTATTAAGGTTCGCATTAATTATACGCCACCAATGTTGTATCTTAAATAACACAAGGCGTAATTTTATTTAAAAAAATTACCAAATTTCAGTATTTTATGGAGTTTGAGTACGTCTTTCAAATAAAATGGCTGTAATTGTATATTGTATTCATTGTATTCTTGCAATAACTTAATAGAGAAGAGTTGGTGACTGTCACCGCATATCGTGCACTAGCTTTATGATGCAGATGTCCCATTCCCACCTATTACCATTTTTATCTATGGATGTCTTCTCTGGTGGGAGGCACTGAGGAAGAGAACGCTGTTGTTCAAAAAAATTAGTGTGCAAAGATTGACAGGTATCGTTATATTCGGTACTCCTAGAAACACTCTTCAGGCTGCTTTGAATGTGATCATAAATTTATTGACTCGTTTTTAGGGAACCATTAACGATGAAAGAAGTAGGGATATGGCGAACTTCACACAATGGACTTTCAAATGCCCTAATCTTGACTTTATATGACGAACTTTGTCATAGTATCCCCTTAACTTGATTTTGAGGAATTCAATATAGCAAAACCAAACAGAGAGTCCTAAGCAATATCAAGCAGAGTGTCCTCTAGACGCTCTGCAAATATATGGGAGACGGTTCAACAATGGATAAAAAAAAAAATGGCCCAAGTGAGTTAGTTTTCTGTGTAGAACTTAAAAATCATTTGTAAATTTGTAGCGTTTTTCATGCAGAGATTTTAGAAATTTTGAAAGCAGTGCAGTTAGTCAAGGACTCGGTAGTGGGATACAAACTCTAGATTTGTTTGGGTTCCAGGTCATAGTAACATAAAGGCAAAAATAAGTAGTTAATGCGATGTTAATCGCAGTCAATCGATATAATAATTGATGACATTGTTAGGACTCCCCTTAGCTATTTTGTGCAGGATCCCCAAGATTTCTAATGAGAAAGTAACAAGAAGATGAAATGAGGAATCTAGGTGTAGGACCTTAACTTTGCTTGAAATTTGTAATTTGTCATGGTTGAGTTAACAGTTTTTAACCTCTACTACTTCCTATCATCATTTTTTATACCCTCCACCATAGTATGGAGAGTATATTAATTTTGTTTTTCTTTTTGTAACTCATCGAAATAATAATTTCCGACCCTATAAAATATATATATTCTTGATCAGCGTAAAATTCTATGACGATATAGCCAACGAAACGAATGAAGATATATCGCCAAAATTTTGCATAGTCTTCTTTCGTCTGCAGGCAGGTCAAGTTCGAAAATGGGCTTCATCGGTCCACGTTTAGGCATAGCTCCCATATAAGTGCATCCCCCAATTTTCTGTATTTTTGGGTTCTTGAGCGCGTTTTTCAACTGAATTCGGTGAAATTTGGTGCATAGAGTTCTTATTGGGTAGCAAATCTCTCCACTAAAAATTATAAATATATGTGTCCATATTTTCGGAAAGCCCCCAAATAAGGGTATCGCCAATTTTGCGGTATTTTGGGGGTTTGATCGCATTTTTCGACCGAATTCGCTGAAATTCGGGACTTTGAGTTCTTATTGGGTAGCAAACTCTTTGCTAAAAATTATAAATATAGGTCAATTTTTTCGGGTAGCCCCCATATAAGGCTACCCCCAAATTTCGGTATTTTAGGGTTCTTGAGCGCAGTTTGCAACCGAATTCGCTGAAATTTGCTACATTGGGTTCTTATTGGGTAATAAATGTCTCCACAAAAAAATATGAATATAGGTCCACTTTTTCTTGTAGCCCCCATATAACGGTACCTCCTAATTTTCAGTATTTTGGAGGTTTTGATCGTATTTTTCCGCCGAATTAGCTGGAATTTAGTATTTTGAGTTCTTAATGTGTACCAAATCTCTCCACAAAAAATTATGAATATAGGTCCATTTTTCGCGATCGCCCCCATATAAGGGTACCCCCAATTTTGTGTATTTTGGGGTTCTTGAGTGCGTTTTTCAACCGTATTTGCTGCAATTTGATATTTTGTAGTCGTATATGGTAACAAATCTCCCTAGCAAAAATTATTAATATTCGCCCACTTTTTATATTAAAATAGTTATCTGACTTGTTCCGCGTTTTGAGTTTGGTTCTAAGACTCTGTTGTAATCATTTCACCTGCAGAGGATATCGAGATAAAACTATAACTTAAGGTTTGATAATGAATTATATATGAACTATAGCCCGAATTTAGGCCTAGCCCTTGTGTTGGACGTACCAGATGGAGTGGACCGATATTCCCCATCTTCGAACTTGAACTAAGTTTGGAATAAATAATAAGATAGGCGAAGTTTGGATGCAATCAAAATTTTCTGAAACGGATTTGGTCCAAAGAAATATGGGTCTGGGACCAATATTTCGGTGAGGCACATTTTCACTGTATCAAAGTGTATACACCCTCATTAGCCATAAGACTAAGGGTATAAATATCCATTAAAATTTGCTGAAATTTATATTTGTGTACATTATGCTTTACATAATCAGTTTGTAGAAAGGTCACTTTTTGGTCACTTTTTGTTCCCTATATTTTAATTTCAAGTACCTGTATATTTATGGTGCAGGGTAACCAAAGTTCGGCCCTGCCGAACTTAACGCTTTTTCACTTGTTTTATCACGAACTTGCCACAAAAATGACTAATACTGAGCGATGACAATCCTCACAAAAGTCAGTTTTAGACTAACGCTGGCAACCTTGTTCGCCAAAGAAAAAGAGAAGCACCTTAAGAATTGTTAACACTAGAAAGACGGGAATTTTGTATATACCTATATTGCCTAAAATCGGTCAAAATGGCCTCATTCTGAAAAAATGTTATTGTGTTAAGAATTTTTTTTAAACAAATTATTTATTATTTTTTACATTATTTACAATCATATGAAATGTTGTTATTATTTGTTTTTGGTGGTAGGGCTTTCCAGTTTCCCCTTTTGAAAAATAAGAGCGCGGACAAAATGTTCGAAAAAGAGGAAGTCTTTACTCTAAGAGTGAAATCGACAGGAAATATAAAATTTATTTTTCCCGATTTGTATGTTCGTTTGGGTTTCTAGAGTAGCAAACGGGTTTCGATGTTGTTGTACTGATATGGTCATATAAGAAATATACTTTATACAATAATAAAAGTGGTTTGATTATTTAAAATTTAACAAAAGGTCAAAATGACCGCTTTTAGGCAATATAGGTATTGCACATGTGAATACGGGGAATAACTGCCTTCGGCAATCTAGTGTTAAGAAGGACACAAAAACTACCAGCTTTTAATTGAATATGTATTTTTTCTGCAAATCCTATCTTTTTAATTTACCTTGGATATAACGAACTTCTTTATAACGAACTAATTTGCTTGATCCCTACCAGTTCGTTATAACCGTACTCGACTCTATTATGTGTTGCGTTCTACATATATTTCGATTACTGTAGATAATTTTTAAAAGGATTTCATTAAAATAACATGTGTCTGTTTTCAATCTTGACTTACTGTCAAAAGAGTTCAATGGAATTGGTGAGAAGATTGTCGTTGGATATAACCAGACGAGCTATGGTAGCAGGTCTACATGCCCGAAAACTATCAAGAAAGCATTTTATTTGTGAAAAGAATCTGCAAGCCAGATTGGCTTTCGCAAAAGCTCATAGTAATCGGAATACGACTCAGTGGAGAAATATTATGTTCTCGGATGAATTAAATATTAATATTAAAAGCTCAACAACAACAAAAATGACCAAAAAATGAAAGGCTCAAGTCTAAGTATTGCAAGGGTACTCGGAAGCATGGACGTGGGTTATCTGTTTAAGAGATTTATGATGTAATGGATCGGATTATTTATACAAATATGTTGACAACGCTACAGATTCCTTCTACCAACAAAATATATCGTGTGCTTGACAATAACCTCGAACATACACCGAAACATGTCGAAAATTTTTGAAATTTTGCACAGTGAGATGTACTGCAGCATAGTTAAACTTGCTTTAAAGCCGTCTTGATTTTCATAATTTGATTCGATTCATATAAATGGTACACAACCCACTTCAAGTCTCTGTGATTGGAATGACATTTTGCATAAATTGCAGAATGTCATTTGCTGCTGTTTTTTTATATATCAAAAACTTAATTTTGTTCGCTTTCCTAGATTCGTCAAGAATACTACGTCCGTTATAATAAGCTTAGTAGCATCTCTTGCATATACCCAAAGTGGTGAAGAGTATCGTATATTGACGCCCTGTCCGACTTTACTAATTTCCTTAATAGTTTTGTGATTCCTATTGCCATGACATTTTTGGTCTACTATGCAAACAATGCAAAACCAGTTCTTATATAATAGAATGTACCCAACATTTACGGAAGACAATGGTTGAAGTTAACGATTTTCTCGAAATGAAATAATGTTTTCCTTTCTGCATAACACGCACAATACATTAAATATATGAGACACAATATGTCGTATAAGTTATGCACAAGAGCGGTTTATTACATAATACAATGATCATACGCCACCTCAATCAACAACTGGGAGTTTAAAGATAATGTGGCTTTAAATTTAATAGCTCCATCTATGTTTAAATTGATTTATCGATCAAAAACAAACCTAAAATTATGCAATACCATAAAATACTACATATACGTATGTATGTACTGTAATGTACACATTAGCAAAATTTCGGTATGTCAACATTTCCGTCTTCCAATTAGGAAATTGACTTCCGTAATCACTTTCACAAAAATAACTCGAATATAATTTGACATCAAATTAAATTAAATATTTTCCACATAAATTTTAGACACCTATAAATATGCTATGAAAATCAATTAACTTAATAAATATTTAATAAGGCAAACATACATTTAGGCTTTGCATCTAATTAATGCAATTTGCTAAATTAATAAATTGCATATTTTCGGGCGATATACATCTGCTCAAGCAGTTATTTTTCACAATTTATCTTTATTAATTGTATTAGCATATTTATTTTATGGGCAAAATATAGATATGAACATATGTTGAATATTTGCAGTGCATACTTTAAGGCATACTGATTAAATATTGAAAATTCTTTATATATATAAGAAAAACTATGACAACTATTTATTGAATGCAATTGGCAATTAACGAACGAACATCCACAAACACACATATGTGTGTTATGAGTTAAAGGAATTTCATGTTCTTATACTAACATAAGGTTGATTAAATAAAGTTTGGAATTTATTGGAAAATATTTTGAAAATACTCATTAAATAGTACTGAGGCACAAGGCACAATTTATATAACCTCCCAGTTGGTTATATAAATTGTGCCTTGAATTATTTCAACAGAGCAGCTGCCAGTCACCCAGATACTGTTACTGGAATTGAGGTTGAGCCAAGCAAATGTTATAGCTGTTATAAAAATTACAAAATCTAAGCAAATAATGGACCTTGGAAAACATATTTAAAAAATCGGAAAAACAGTTCTGTTTAGCTCGGAGGGACTCCGCTGCTGGGAGTCGATACGCCGAATGCGTCGACCGTAGGGGAGGGGTGTACGAATAGCCGTGAAAGTAAAAGAATGGAATAAAAACACAAGAGTTTTTGTAATAAGTAGAATTCAATGTTTATTTGGTGGATTGAGTATTGGTAAATAATATTACCTTTGGCAACGATATGCCTGTGCGCAACAATATGGGTGCTGTCTGTCCGAATGACAGGTTGATACTCCTTGATGCTTAAAGGAGGCGGCAAAACAAGTGACAAATAATTATTCGTTAAAATGTCAACGGCGCTAAACCAAGGTTGCAATAAACCGTAGCGCGTACATTTTAGCGATAAATTAAGGACCAAAACAGGGGTCAATAAAAAGTAGCACTTTTATACAATTCTAAATTAAACATTCAGGCCCCCTTGAAACATCAAGGTATGTTTCTAAACAATACAAATAATTTTACAAGTTCTATGTTTATGGAGTGGTATATACACATACACAACTGTATTGATCACTGTCTGCAGAGATTTATTTTTTTTGCCAAAAAAAAAAAAAAAATTCTGTAGGAATATGCGGCTAAAACCGTCAAAATATCGAAAACTGGACGGGACCTTTATATAGGGGCTAAGTCAAATCATCGACCTACTACGATCATTTTCTGCGCAAATATATGCTTTTTCAGTTCCGAAAATGTAAAACCCAGAAAATTTCGAATATTGGGAGTAATCTTTATATGGAGGTTACGTGGAGACATTGACCTGCATAGGCGTATGTGAGTCTCTAAAAACCAGGTATGCCAAAATTACACACCTCTCTGTTGGGAAATTACAGAAAAAGTGGCTGTACCGTTATTCCAGTTAAATAGATGATTGATTTCCTGTAGCCTCCTAAGCGATGGGGCTGCCATCTGTAGTTGCCGAGAAAAACGTCTTAATGGATTTTGGACAGTGGTTGGGGACTTTGCCTCCTGGTGTAAAAAGAGGGTCTCTACAAAGCATCGCGATCTTACTCGATTTCGACTGTGCCGTTATTCTAGTTAAATAGATGACTGATTTGCCGTTTGCCTTTTCCTAGGTGATGGAGCTGTCATCTATAGCTGCCCAGAAACCAAGTATTACTGAATTTTGTGCATTGGTTGGGGTCTTTGTGTATTTTCGTGTTGCAATTTTTCTCAAGGTGGAAAAAGAGGTCTTATACAAAGTATAGTAGATAATTGGCCTGCTGTAGCGTGTCCTAGATGATGTGACTGCCATCTATCAGTGCCTAGAAATAACGGCTCCTAAACTTTTGTGTGGTGGTTGGCGTCCTTGCTTGTTGTTATTATCCTCTGAGTTCAAAATTATATTCCACTGGAAGCAAGTATGGAATATATTATATATAGTTTTGGACTGCTGTATCCAAGATGATGGAACCGCCAACTATCGTTGTCTATAAGGTACGCCTCATAAGATTTTGTTCAGTGTTTGGGGCCATTGCCTGTTTTTATACTTGATGTCAATGGAATACAATTTTAAACCCAGAGGATAGTCGACAAAGTATTCATGAAGTATCCAATATATGTAGTTTTGGACCCTGATCATTGATATTATTTGTAATCTACTCTTTCGGCGACTTAATTTAGAGAATGTCAGACCGAAAAAAACCATCTGTACTGGATTATTTATTAAGGTCCTGCGCCGTAACTTTAACTTCCTTCTGACTTTCTTTCATAGTCAGTTTTGGTCCGCAGGAAGAGAGCCTTAAAGGAGGGTAATTATTCTATTCTAAAACATCAAGGTTTAACTGGTTGAAATAGATTAGCATGATCATCCACCGTCCCCAAATTCGGCACAAGGGGACGCGTTAAGTAGGAGAGTTTTAACTTCCTCTGGTGGTGAACCATGTACACGAAATTATAGTATAACCAGTGAGGAAATTTCAAAAATTGGACGGGGTCGACTTTTTTATTTAACACTGTTATCTATGTCACTTTTCAGAACCAATATACAATACCCTTTAATACGAACACGTACGAGCCTAGCACACACACAGATATATGTTTATGACTCATATGTAATTCTGAAACCCGCAGACTTGAGTATGTTGAAGCACAGCATGTTGTCACGATTATTATATCAATCAGACAAACTGCGGTCTTTTCTTCTGTTACTCATTGTAGCATAGGTCATCCATAAAGCATCGCCATCTATTAGGTCTTAGTATGTTAGTTTCGTTAAGTAGATTATTGGTCTGCTGTGCCCTATCCTAAGTAATGGTTCCTGCCATCTATTCTTGCCTAGAAATAACGCCATCTAGAAATTTGAACAGTGTTGTCATTTTTATCTGCGCAACCAATTTTCATTAGTACGCCACCCCCAATTCTAAGTAGAGTTAGAATCTTCCAAATAATGCAAATATTCGTTAATATAAGATCCAGAAAATTCAAAATAACTTTTTCAATTCTTCTATGTTCATTATTGCCGCCTCGTAATAGATTCGCCAAACGCCAGAACTCATATAACAATTCCGATAGTTTTTAATTACATCGTTTTTTCTTTCTATTACTCATCCTTTCGTAGGGCTTCCAAAAAGCATCGATTATTATAAGATGGGCTGTCATCTACCGTTACCTAGAGGAAAAACATTTTGTGCTGTTGTTGAAGTCCTAGCTTAGTTTATTGTTGCCTGTTGCCTCTCGGTGGCTCCATATCCTTCCATTCCTATTTTGTGTTATATACTCATGCGTTGATATGCCGAGTTTAGTTATTAGAATGACGGGAGGTCTTAGGATGTATTTCATCTTGACGGGAATGTAAAAACCTCTTTTCATAAATATTCGAAGACCACTTTAAAATTATGTTTCATCCTCCGCTGCGATTCCACAAATAATTGTCATCGATTAGTCCTTGTGTGTTATTTTCGTTAATAATTACTCAGTTTTCTATTTCACCTAAGTTGATTTTGGTCTGCTGTAGCTTATCCTAAGTGCCATCTATGGTTGTTAAGCAACAATGCCCTCTTGCTTTTTGTGTAGTGGTTGAGGTCCTAGCTTAGTTTATTGTTGCCTCATGGTGGCGCCATATCCTTCCATTCCTATTTTGTTTCATATCCTTAGTTCTTGTGTGTTAGCTTCGTTTATAATTACGCAGTTTTCTATTTCAACTAAGTAGATTTTTGGTCTGCTAATCTAAATGATAGGGCTGCCATCTATCGTTGCCTAGCAACAATGGATTCTTGAATTTTTTGTAGTGATTGGGGTCCGAGTTTGGTCAGTTAGAATTTCGGGGCTACCAATGTATTTAATGTGGAGGGAAATGTGAGCCTCTTTTCATACATCTTTCGAACCCGAGACGCATCAAAGAAAGTGATATGTTTGCTGTACCCTAGCCAAGCTGATGGAGCTGTCTTCTATCCCTACCTAGAATTAATGCCGCATTGAATTTTGTGTAATGTTTAGGGTCCATGCCTATTTTGCAATTTTTGTCTGGTTGGCGCTATATCCTGTCATTACTATTTAGTGTTATTCTCATGTGTTAATGTTGATGCTGAGGTTGGTTATTACAATTTCCGTGGAATTTCTTTTTACCAATCTTTGAAGACTACTTTATGTTTTCCTCCTCCGCTGGTATTCGAAACGGGGACCCAATGGCTTGTATTCTAGCACACTATTCACTGATCTACGACATCCATAGACCTATAATGGTCGTTGGTAAATATATTTAATATTTACACCAATAATGATCCTTGAAGAAA
Organism: Musca vetustissima; assembly: GCF_032173495.1. Lineage (NCBI taxonomy): Eukaryota > Metazoa > Arthropoda > Insecta > Diptera > Muscidae > Musca > Musca vetustissima. The sequence goes on from NW_026875286.1 coordinate 66,228, forward strand.
ATATATTCAAATTTTACTATTCATAAACTATAGCATACCTACAAGGCGCCACCAAAATCACCATATTTAATATACTTGTCATTGGTATTAATGAGTGGGCATAATAATTATTTTACTGCTGCCTTCAACATAAATTAAAAAACTCATTCATTTTCTTGCCGTTCTTTTACTTACCTCTGATATCTATGCCACTTTTCAGAACCTTTATACGGCTCTCAACAATTCCCTTTAATACAATTTTCAACATGTACAAGAAACGCACACACACACACACACACACACAGAAAAACACAAATAAATCATTTTAATGACACTTTCACACATCAAAGGAAGACGACAACAGCCTGCAGATATTATTTCACTCAGCACAGAAGTAGACAATTTCACAAAAGAAGCTGCTGCTGTTATTACCAATAAAACAGAAAAAAAACGACAAAACGCATTGAGACCTTGTGACCAACCAGACAAATGACACACAAAAACATGAAACTTCTCATCGGCCATCATCAACTTAAATAATAAGAAAAAATTATAGGAAAATTAATTTTTATTGTCGTTAAATAGAAACGAAACGAAGTTGACCTTTAAAAAAATTAAGTCAAACAGAAAGACAAAACCTTGACATGAAATTTTTGCCACACCTAATGATGAAAAGTGTTGGCAATTAGAAATGAAGACGACCAGCAAGGAGACGATGACAATAACGACGACGACAACGATGACTGGACAAATTGAAAATAACAATTTAATTTTTGTATACGGCTAAATGTTGTTCTTTGGCAAATTAATTTCGAAATATTACACTGCCTAAGATTTCGTTGTTGTTTTTGCTTTTTTTGTTGAGAGTCTGCAAGAGAGACAGAAAAATTAGCAAATGTTCTCATAAACATAATGAATGTTGAGAACTAACGATAATTGAATGTCATTTAACCTTGAGGACAAATAAAATTATTTCATAAAAAAAAATTCTTAATTGTTGACATTAGAATATAAAGTTAGGGTCCTTTCGGGTAAATAAAATTATGTTCAAAATTAGAACAAATTCAACTTTAAGATGATAAATAAATAAATGCTCAAGAAATGTGGTTGTACTCAATTGTTGGATTTTCATTAAAAAATTGATATGTAACTCCACGCACAACTCTGAGTGGTGCAGTGGAGCGTGTACAAAACTATAAACCGATGCTTCTCCGGTTCGAAATATTTATGAAAGGAGGCTTACATTACCCTCCAGATAAAATACATCCGAAGCCTTCCAACATTCTAATAACCAAACTCGGTATCAACACATAACGTGGAATAGGAATGGCAGGAGATAGTGCCATCTAGAGGAAAATAACATCACTAAACTAAGCAGCAAATTATGTACAAAATTCGAGAAGGCGTTATTTCTTGGCTACGAAAGATGGCAACCCCATTATTTAGAATAGGTTACAGTAGACCAATAATCTACTTACCTGAAATAGAAAACAGAAAATGATTAACGACACTGGCATAAGGACTAATCAATGACAATGCTTTGTGGAAGCCGTAAGCAAGAAGGAGTAACAGAAAAGAAAAATTCGAAAATTTCCGTTTGCCCGATTGATAACATTTTGGGAGATGTCAGTATGTGCAATTTTAGCAAGCATTGGCGTAGTGCAGTAGATAGTGTGCAGGATGTAATGGCAGCTGAGGAGGAAACGTAATTTCAAAGCGGTTTCAAATATTTATGAAAAGAGGTTTATATTCTCCTGCAGATGAAATGAGTCCAAAGCCGCGAATTTCTAACTAACCAAACTCAGTATTAGAATATAACACATAATATCTCCCCTGGTAACGAATATGTCCAATATTAGGAAGTATTGGCGTAGTGCAGTGGATACTGTGCCAGACTATAAACCGATGCGTCCCGCATTCAAGGAGGAAACGTGATCGCAGCCTAGGAGGGAACAAATATTTATATAAACGGGTTTACATTTCCCTCCGAGATGACGCTACCCTGACGAAAATTGAAACTAAGCAAGGACCTCAACCACTGCACAAATGCGTTGTTTCAAGATAAGGGTAGATGGCGGTCCCATCGCTTAGGATAACCTACACAGACCAATAATCGACTTACCTGAAATAAAAAACAGGGTAATTATAAACGAAACTAACACAAGGACTAATCGACGACAATGGTTTGTCGGATCGCAGTGGAGGTGGAATCATCTTTTCAAAGTGGTTTTCAAATATTTATGAAAAGAAGCTTACAGTCCCCCAAGATAAAATAAATTCCATACCCACCGACATTCTAACTAACCAAACTCGGTATCAACACATGAGAATATAACTCAAAATTAAACTTCAGAAGATGGTGCCATCCAGAGGCAACAGGCAAAAATGAACTAAGCAAGGACCAAAACCACTGCACAATATGCAAAAAGGCGTCGTTTCTATACAACGGCAAATGGCGTTCCCATCGCTTAGTTTATGCTACAGCAGACCGAATAGAAAACAGTGAAATTATTAACGAAACTGACATAAGGACTAATCGGTGGCAATGCTTTGTAGAAACCCTACGATAGGATGAGTAACAGAAGAAAAAACTATGTAGTTAAAAACCGTACGGAATTGTAATACAGGGTCTGATAAGGTCTTTGGCGTTTGGCGAATCTACTACGAGTCATCAATGACGTACATTAAAGAAAATTACAACACTAAAATAAGCAAGAACCCCAATCAGTGCACAAAATGCAAGAATGTGATGTATTTAGCAAAGTTAGACCACTTAGGATATGCTACAGCAGACCAATAATCTACTTATCTGAAATAGAAAACAGTGTAATTATTAACGAAATTAAGATAAGGTCTAATCGATGACAATATTATAATGTGGTTTTCGACTATTTATGAAAAGAGGCTTACATTCCCCTCAAGATGAAATACATTATGGGACCCCCAGATATTCTAATAACCAAACTCGGTATATCAACACATAAGGATATCAGACGACATACAGCCACTCAGAGAAAAATGATAACACCAAACTAAGCAAGGATCCCAACCAATGCACAAAATTCGAGAAGGCTTCGTTTTTAGGCAACGATAGATGGCATCCCCATCATTCAGAATGGTTTACAGTATACCAAGAATATACTACGCTAAAATAGGATAACAGTGTTACTACGAAGTGTAACAGAAGATCAAAATTCGGACATCTTCATTTGTCCGATTCATATAAAATGTTGAGTGTTGTCACTCTCCAAGCAGTTGCGACCTCTGGTAACGAATATGTGCAATATAAGGAAGTATTGGCATAGTGTGCCGGACTATAAACCGATGCATCCCAGAGGAAAACTAAAGCAATACTAAACTATGCAAGGACCCCAACCACATAAGGAATAATCGATGATAACGCTTTATGGAAGCCCTAATCTAGGAGGAGTAACAGAAAAACAAAATAATATACAATTTTGGGAGTTGCCAGTGTCCTACCTGACCCGCCCCCTGGTCGTGGATTCGGGGATGGTGGATGTCCATGCTAATCTATTACAACCAGTAAAACCGTGAGGTGAGGTTATCACCCACCATTAGGGCATTATTCCTGCAAAGCCTAAGTAACCCAGTACCAGCGGGTTATTTAAGTCTGCACTTCTCTCCACTTCCTCGAAAACGGTGATTAGGATGACGTTTCTCGAAGAGCAAAAAACACAAAACTCGCGTAACTTAAATTACTACTAGTAAGGAGCCACCATTTTATACGAAGTCAGACAAGATCATGGAATACCCCTGCAAGAAGGAGTCCGTTATATTGCGGGAATGTTTGATGTCCATGCTCATCTATTACAACTAGTTACACCTTGCGGTATTCGGATCGATATAATACTCACTCACCTCAAAAAATCAGGAGTTAATTAAAGTAACGATGCAGGACCTAAATAATCCAGTACATGCGGGTTATTTCGGTCAGACATTCTCTACATTTCCTCGGAAGCAGTTATTAGGATTAAGTCGCAAAACTCGCGAAAATGAAACCACAACTGGTAAGGAACCATCATCTGATGCGAAGGAAGCCAAAAGGCACTAAAGCGGTGAGTAATGATATGTAGTGATGTAAGAGAATAGTGCGTCCGACAAATTAAGCAAGAATAGGTGTTGGTTTCCAGTTTATCTATCTTTGGCGAAGCATAAAAGCCCTGAGAAAGTCAGTGACCAGTATTGCCCCCACATTACCGACAATCAAACTGAAGTTGTTGTAGAAGAAGATCATTCCGCAAATACAGAAGGCAACTGTATTTCTAAGAGATTAGAATGTTCACAATTGAATGTATGCTCGAAGACTTTGATCTGAATAACAACACACTGCTAGTGAAAAAGTAGTGGTAAGGCGCCCTATATGTGCGAAGTACATATAGGTTGGCAATGATGAGAGATGAGAAATCGACAAAAATAAGGGTACGGAGATTCATCTAATAAGTACAGTGAGGGAGCCAATGAGAAGAGAACCAGCTCCTAAGAGGAGCTATATCAAAATCTGAGCCGATTTCAATAAAAATAAACACACATCGTTTTAGACTATTTGCAGTATGGTATTCGAAATTTCGTCTGCATCCGACTTAAACTCAGAGGAACATATATGTGGGTGTTATATCTAAATCTGAACCGATTTATACAAACATTCATATACGTCAATATGCACATTATTCAGTACGATCTGCAACATTTTTTTTCAATCGGCCAAACATTGTAACTTGAGTGAGCTATTGTGAAACCGGAAAAACCTATATGTATATGGGATCTTTATCTGAGTATTAACCGATTTTTTCCAATTTCAAAGGGGTTCGATCTCGGGCCAAATAAGCAGACTGTGCCAACATAAACAGACAAACGGATGGACATGTATACTTCGATTAAAAAATTGAGAGAGAGGGAGAGAGAGCGAGAGAGAAGTCGAAGAGTACAAGCGTGAATCTCAACTGGCTTATTAGGCAGATCCGAATACCATTCATAGAGTTGCAGTCGCTTAGGCAGTATACCAATACCGAATGTATAGCATCGGAGACCATCCACAACAGAGTAATCTTAGCATATATAACCGCCTCATTTCCTACTGAGCAGGAATTGGCGGTCCTTTATGTAACAAAAGCCCAGCATGTGAACAAGTACGACGTTGTAGTTATTCAACTGTCCAGCTAAGACTAGTCAGTCTGTCACTTGTCTTTTCTATGGTCGCAGCCCATACATGTTGGAAACCAAAATTTGAGCAGTATTTCCGTTGCTTTACCGACGGCTACAGAATGCACAGCAAGAGGTTGTTTCTAGGCAGGGTTATGCATATACCAGGTCCATCACTCAGGATAGACTAAGCGGACCAATAAAGTGGTTGTAATTAATAAGCGATCGGGATCGTTATACGAGGTTTGAGAAGGTCTGTAGATGTTACTAGCATATCACAAGTTCTATTGTAACCGATATGCTTCAAGACCTTCAAATACCATAAATCTATTGCAATTCCAAACATGAACCCGTATATATATTTGCATTTATTGTTACCTAATACTGAAATAAATTGAAATTGAGAAGGTCTGTAGATGTTACTAGCATATCACAAGTTCTATTGTAACCGATATGCTTCGGTTGGGTAATGAAGCTATGACCTTCAAATACCATAAATGGGGCGGTACACTTAAAAGGGGGGCAATTCCAAACATGAACCCGTATATATATTTGCATTTATTGTTACCTAATACTGAAATAAATTGAAATTGATCACAACCAATCCACAACCTGCTTTTTAACTTACAGGTCCACCTTATCCGCACATACTGGTGCACACTACCCGCTAAGTTATTTTTATTCACAGTTTTTTATACCCTTCACCACTCTGTGGTACAGGGTATTATGTCTTTGTGCACATGTATGTAACAGGCAAAATGAAACGAGATAGACAAATGGTTCTTTTTGAATCACTTTCTAAGTCGATGCATGTCCGTTCGTCCGTCCGTCCGCCCGTCCGTCCTTCCAGACGGACTGTCTGTGTTAACTTGTAAACAAAGTACAAGTCGCATTTATAATTCGAATTGGATGAAATTTGGCATAGGTCACTTATTTGGCCCAAGGACGAACCCTATTGAAATTGGGAAAAATCGGTTCCCATATATATTATAGTCCGATTTAATGTAAACGGCCTCTATATATATTTCGATTTGCACGAAATTTGGCGCAGCGTAATGAATTAGGTCTAGAATGGCATGTGTCAAGTTTCCTGAATATCGGTTCAGATTTGGAAAGTTCTCCCATGTATATTTTCGTCCGATTTAAGGTAAATGGTGTACTAAAGTCCCTATATATCTTTCGATTTGCACGAAATTTGGTACAGCGTAATGAATTAGGTCTAGAATGATGTTTGTCAAGTTTCCTGAAAATCGGTTCAGATTTGGATATAGCTCCCATATATATTTTCGTCCGATTTAATGTAAATGGTATACCAAAGTTTATCAGATATTTATTCAAATATTCAACGGGTGTCCGATTGATATTTACTTTAAATTGATTTACATAATTTTGCCCCATTTTAAGAAGCAACTCTATATCTGTACAAATGAAAAATTTAGAACAGGTTGCAGAATGACATGTTTATGGATCCAATTTCTGTTAGAATTCATCTATTGAATATACCCAAAGTGGTGAAGGGTATCATATAGTCGGCCCCGTCCGACTTTACTGCTTTCCTCACTGGTTTTATTTTTACCGTACGCCGACAATATCAATAAAAGAAAATGGTGGTCCACATTACCCGAAGATCCTCTAGGTACTGACATAATAATACGACACGAACCCCCCAATGGACTGAAGTTAGTTTTCTATGGCTCCCAGTCCTGTTGTTGTCCAGAAAACTGCCCATTATGATTTTCCCACTTCTTAAGCAGAGTTAATCACTCTTTTCATTACAAATGTTACGGATTCGACCTATAAAGTTTAACCACTTTTAGAACCTGTAGAAGAAACCAGGATAGAAGAAATTTTGAATTCTTTACTGAATAATTAGATATTGAAATTGTTATTCCTCATGTGTTATTAAATTTCCATATCATCCAATATCTCCGCAGTCTTTAATACCCAATTTTCTTAGTCCTTTAACATTTTTTTTCATATTCCCTTTTAAAGGAATTTTTATTGTAATTTCATTGCTGTGGCATAGCTCTGTTCACCGATGGACTTCATGGCCATCATTCCGAATTTTCGTTTCTTTTTTTTGCATTCTTAGCTTTTCTCAACACATTTTTTATACATCGAGTATTTCTTCTTCTTCCTGTCCGTCTTCGATTTCTCATGTGAGTCCTGGCAAAAATGACTTTTGTTGTTTAATGCCAGCACGTGCATGTCATCATGAAATTTTCAATAACCCACACCATCAGCAGCTGTACAACGACACGAATTCCAGCCATAAGAGGGTGGGCGAAGAAAGGACAAACATTTCCTCTGTATTTTGATGTGGACTCGTGGTTTGGTTGTTATTTTGGATTTGGCCGGGTAACAATTCTGGACAGTTTTCTTGGGAGATGTCAAGGAAGGACAAAAGCAACGAAAGAGAAATGCAGCGAAAAAAACGACAACAAGTTACAACTGCTGTTGAATGAATGAATGAGTGGGTTAGTGAGTGGGTGACTGAGCGAGAGAGTGAGTCAGCAAGCTAGTGAATAAGTAAGGTTACGAAGAATTCCGTGAGAAAAATCATGTATGACAGGAGTGTGTGTATGTGTTTTGTGTTAAACAAAAAATGCAGGACATGTGAGCACGCTTTAGCGTCACCGAGTCACACACACACACTCATACACCCTCACACACTCATTTTGTTACCCAAATAGAACGCCATGGCTGACTGCTATGTGGGAATTGCATTGCGTATGTGTGTGTGTGGGAAATGCTTCAATATAATTTCCCGAGAAAATGAAAAAGAAAAACAACATCACGAAATTGCATTGCAAATGTGACCAATCTTCTACAGCCCCCCGTCCGCCATCAAGCGGCGACGAAAAAGTCAAAGTGCTCAGGGCAATATCAGTGGCCCGTCCATCCATCCATCCAGTAGCTATACATTCCTAACGGAAACGGAAGTTACTTGTCCTGTAACCCAAAACATGTATGTTTGCCGTGTCGAATCGGAGCTGAACTGAACCGATGCTTTGATGTACTTGTTTGGTTTTTGTGTGTGAAATGTCATCTAAAATGGCTCTGGCAATGAAGCTGAATTTCTTTCTTCAATTCGATGATTGTGTCCAAGGACGCAATTCATTCAACGTTTTCTCAGTTCCCCTCCGATGATGAATGTTGTTGCTTCGAAACGAGTTAAAGAGAATTTAATTTTGTGTTGAAATTAAAGTTCACAATTTTTGGGGTAGGAAGAAATTCAAACACGTACGTAAAGCTTTTTTTGTGTTGGAGCTATTAAATTGTCTGGAAATGTTATCATTTTCTGGAACATGTCCGATCTGTATATTTTTAAAATTGATGGCAGTTTGTTGAGTTGTTCGAATGTGGGACACAGTTCAATGAAGAAGTGTTAAAAATTTAGGAATGGGAAAAATAAAGAATTTAAACATAAAATAAACTTTTCCGGAGCTCCGTTAGTCTTAGAAGAATATTCTTTAAAAAATCCGCGCCTCTTTAAAAAATCTGCGCCTCTTGTAGGCCTTTGAAAAATATTCTTTAAAAAATCCGCGCTTCTTGTAGGCCTTTGAAAAATATTCTTTAAAAAATACGCGCCTATTGTAGACCTTTGAAAATATTCTTAAAAAAATCAACGCCTCTTGTAGGTCTTTGAAAAATATTCTTAAAAAAACTACGCCTCTTGAAGGTCTTTGAAATAATATTTTTTAAACCAGTGAGCGGAGCAGTATAGTCGGACGTGGCCGACCATACGATACCCTACACAACTACCACGGAACAATAACTTTCTGCGGATATTTATTCCAAATCATGAGCAATATTTAGTGATAGTTGCATACTCTTGCCCAATTTGAGGACAACAGCAGCCCTTCCTTACACTGACATATTTTCCGAATATTACCAATATTCAGCACAGTCCTTCTAATTACTTGCCCATATTCCCTTCGCAGTGGGTTGTGTGGTGATGTTCGGCTTATAATTGTTGCCTATAGACCGACTCGAAAAAAAAAAACAGAAACAAATTAGTTTTCGGTCCACTTCATCCCAAAATTATTATCTGATCATTACCGAAAATTATAAGCGTTGTCCTTGATCATAACTGGAACCTCATGGAACATTTCAAAGTGATCAGCGCTATATTTCCGATCTCCAGTGTGGTAATGGGTTACAAATTAATATCTGATTACGTAAGCCCCTGTAAATATTTAAGTGTAACTCTCACATCTGAGTACATACGACCATATAATTGGTATCAGTTTAAAGGTCAACCACTCCTCTTGGATATACTACCAACTTCTCGGGTCTATGTCCTTCAAAGGTAAATATATGCGCTAAAGAATACACATTTTGTCATTTTTCACACAAAAGTCAGGCTCCATTTGATCCGCTAAACATTGACCGATTTTTATCAAAACAGGCATGTTTATTCTTTGGCCCGATCCCCTTATCCATGTAAAATTTTACGATGTTCGGTCCATAATTGTGGCTTCTGGAACGACCAGAAAAACCGACAAAAATTTAGTGATTGGTCCATTTCATCCCATAAATATTGACCGATCTTTGCCAGAAACAATAGGGGTCTTCATTAGCCAGAACCCATCCTACATGCAAAATTTCGTGAAGATTGGTCCATAACTGTGGCCTGTATCGTGTTTACAAATTATAATGAACAGACGGATGGACGGACACACATGTCTAGATCGACTCAGCTAGTCGAGATATGACGATCGGTATACTTAAAGGTGGGTCTAGGACCAATATTTCGCTGCATTACAAATTCTGGGGGCTGCACATAGCTATAATACCCTGACAACATAGTTGTGTATTGTACATCTACAAAAGGCGCGGCTTTTTGGAAGAATATTTTTCAGGGCCTACGAAGGATGTGAATTTTTAAACAATATTTTTCCAAGGCCTACCTAGGGCTTGGATTTTTATACCCTTCACCACATTGTGGTACAGGGTATTATGTCTTTGTGCATATGTTTGTAACAGGCAAAAATAATCGAGATAGACCCACGGAGCCTTTTGAGAATATCCATACAATCAGTTTCTGAGTCGATTTATGCATGTCCGTTCGTCCGTATGTCTGTCTGTCCATGTTAAATTGTAAGCCAAGTACAGGTCGCATTTATGATCCGAATGGGATGAAATTTGGCATAGCTCATTTGTTTGGCCCAAGGACGAACTCTATTGAAATTGGGAAAAATTGGTTCAGATTTAGATATAGCTCCAATATATATTTTCATCCGATTTAAGGTAATCAGTGTACCAAAGACCCTATATATCTTTCGATTTGCACGGAATTTGGCATAGCGTACTGAATTAGGTCTAGAATGATGTGTGCAAAGTTTCGTGAAAATCGGTTCAGATTTAGATATAGCTCCCGTATATAGTTTCGCCCGATTTAAGCTAATTGGTGCACTAAAGATCTATATATCTTTCGATTTGCACGAAATTTGGCATAGCGTACAGAATTGCGTCTGGAATGATGTGTGTAAAAGTTCTAGAAAATCGGTTCAGATATAGATATAGGTCCCATATATAGTTTCGCCCGATTTAAGGTAATTGGTGCATCAAAGAGCCTATATATTTTTCGATTTGCACGAAATTTGGCACAGGGTACTTAATTGTGTCTAAAATAATGTGTGCTAAGTTTCATGAAAATCGGTTCAGATATAGATATAGCTTGCATATATTTTTTCGCCCGATTTAAGGTATTTGGTGCACTAAAGACCCTATATATCTTTCGATTTGCACGAAATTTGGCATAGCGTACTGAATTGAGTCTAGAATGATGTGTGTATAGTTTCGTGAAAATCGATTCAGATATAGATATAGCTCTCACATATATTTTCGTCCGATTTAAGGCAATTGGTGCACCAAAGACCCTACATATCTTTCGATTTACACAAAATTTGGCATATCGTAGTGAATTAGGTCTAGAATGATGTGTGCTAAGTTTCCTGAAAATCAGTTCAGATTTAGATATAGCTCCATATATATTTTCGTTCGATTTAAGGTAATCGGTGCATCGAAAACCCTATATAACTTTCGATTTGCACGAAATTTGACATAGCGTACTGAATTGCGCCTAAAATGATGTGTGTAAAATTTCTTAAAAATCGGTTCAGATTTAGATATAGCTCCAATATATAGTTTCGTCCGATTTAAGGTAAATGGTGTACCAAAGTCCCTATATAACTTTCGATTTGCACGAAATTTGACATAGCGTACTGAAAAAGGTCTAGAATGATGTGTGTAAAATTTCTTGAAAATCGGTTTAGATTAAGATATAGCTCCAATATATATTTTCATCCGATATAAGGTAAATTGTGTATCAAAGTCCCTATATATCATTCGATTTGCACGAAATTTGGCATAGCATACTGAATTAGGTCTAGAATGATGTGTGCAAAGTCTCGTGAAAATCGGTTCAGATTTAGATAAAGCTCCCATATATAGTTTTGATTTGCACGAATTTTGGCATAGCGTACTGAATTAAGTCTAGAATGATTCAGATTTAGATATAGCTCCCATATATATTCATCCGATTTAAGGTAATTGGTGCATCATAGACCCTATATATCCTTCGATTTGCACGAAATTTGGCATAGCGTAGTGAATTAAGTGTCTAGTAATAATGGGTAAGCATGGAAATTTCAGGTAGAACAGCTCCCGGTTATATATATATATATATATATATATTTTCGTCCTATTTAAGCAAATAGTGTACTAAAGTCCCTATATATCTTTCGATATATATATCTAGCGAGCTGAATTAAGTCTAGAATGATTTATTCAAAGTTTCGTGAAAATCGGTTCAGATTTAGATATAGCTCCCATATATATATATATATATATATTCATCCGATTTTATGTAATTGGTGCACCAAAGTCTCTGAAAATCATTTGATTTTAATATTTGTCTCCTTTTTGGGATAGTCCCCGTATAAATCTAGCGTCTAAACGAATTGAGATAGAGCCAAAATTTTGCATAGAGTCGTCTTTTGTCTGCTGGCAGGTGAAGTTCGAAGATGGGTTATATCGGTCCATAACCATCCCATATATAGTTTCATCCGTTTGTCCGTTTGAAAATCATTAGATTTTAATATTCGCCTCCTGTTTGGGATAGTCCTCATATAAATCCTTTTTTATACTCTCCATCATAGTATGGAGGGTATATTAATTTTGTTTTTCCGTATGTAACTCTTCGAAATAGTTATTTCCGATCCTATAAGGTATATATATTCTTGATCAGCGTAAAATTCTATGTCCGTCTGTCTGTTGTAATCACTCTAGCGTCTAAACGAATTAAGATAGATCGCCAAAATTTTGCATAGAGTCGTCTTTTTTCTGCAGGCAGGTGAAGTTCGAAGATGGACTATGTCGATCCACGTTTAGGCATAGCTCCCATATATAGTTGTGTCCGTTTTTATTTAAGTGGTGCACCTAACTCCCAATATTTTTCCGACTGAGACAAAATTTTGCACAGCGTTCTGAATTAGGTCCAGTTCAATTTCCGTGAAGTTTCGTTGAAATCGGTTCAGATTTATATATAGCTCCCATAGTTTCGTCCGATTTTATCTAAATGGTGCACCAAACTCACAATATTTTCTAATTGAGACTTTTGCACAGCGTACTGATTTAGGTCCAGTTTAATGTCTCTGAAGTTTCAGTGAAGTTGGTTCAGAATTATAAATGTATCTCTCCCATATATAGTTAGTCCAATTTTTATGTAGATGATGCACCAAACTCCCAATACCTGTCCGACTGAGACAGCAACAACGGGAGTTCAATTAGGTCCAAATTTATATACATACATAATTTTACTCGCTTTCATACTAATGGTACACAAAAGACCCAAGTCTCCCAAGTCTCCCCTATTGACATCGAATTTTTCAAAGATTTCAGAATGGTGTGTATGGGAATTTTTAATAGATTCAAATATCTTTGTGTATCACACATTTAATTTCTCCCGATTCCATTTCAAAGGTCCTCTAAAGGTGACATGTCTGTTCTATATGTTAGCATCTCTTGCATGTGCCCAAAGTGGTGAAGGGTATCATATAGTCGGCCCCGTTCGACTTTTGAACTTTCCTTACTGATTTCTCGGGGTCAAAATTTTTTTGATTTAATTCGTATCTACACTAATTCAAGAAAGTCCCTACAAAATTGCAAGTGAAAATCTCAAGAACTTTTGAAGATATATCCGATTTATTGTGTCAGCATCAAGTGACGGCTAAAGGGCTTCTCAAACTTTAAACACGTTTTTCTCTTTTGCGAATGGCGGGCATGATAACTCAAAAACGAATAACCCAATCGATTCCAAATTTTTACACGTTTCTCTGTGAGTGTATAGCTATCGTATGAACTAGGATAAAGCCAATCGGTGAAGATCTTTCTTTATCTTTTAACATGTTTTTTGGTAAAAAATCGGCGATTTTCCATATTTTTTCAAAGGTCCGCCATTTTGTTAAGTTTAGAGCGAAGTCAATAATCCTAGTTCATACGAGAGACAGACATGTATTCTTTCTAACACCGTTGGAATTTTCGGATTCCGATGTTTCAGTGAGGAGTTATCATGCACGCCATCAAAGATAAGGACTTTTCTTTAATTACAAAAAACAACAATATTTTTCAAGGCCTAAAATTAGGGTGGATTTTGTAAAAGTTATTTTTCTGGTGTGGATTTTTAAACTAATTTCAAAATTTAAATAGTGAAATGTTTTGGTATTAAAACATAATATTTTCCACTACTCCTTGCATTTCAATATAACTTTTTACAAAGAAAGTAAAAGTTTTTGGTTGTGGATTTGCCTAACGATTATTGAAACCTTTCCTAAAGCCATTTGTGGTTCTATCAACAACAGATATTTTTTTTTTTTTTGATATTAACAACCAATTTTGTTATAAACAACTTTATACTGGATATCAAAAAAGTAGGAAAATCGCAACGGAAAGATGCGGGAGCCTGGAAAAAGGCCAATAAACACAAAAACATGGATTTACAACAATTGTTAATGTTGTCAGATCCTTTCACAAAGGAAATAAAAAATCTAGTTTTGTCTACAACTGTCAGTTACAAAATATCTGAAAATAACTGTAATTCAGGCTCGCCAACTTCCTCTTTTGAATTTCGTTTTTTTCATAATTTTTGGTTCATTTTTAAAGAAGAAGGGAAGAAAGATGAGGCCAAAGAATTGAAAACGAAATAGACTGCATTTACTTGTGTTATTGTCATTTGCAGTAAAATGAAGCAACTAAGCAACCAACACAACAACAGTCATCCTGGGCGCATCCTTCGTCCTCTTCTTCTAATAGAGCATAAAACATCAAAACATGAAATAAAAATGTCGTTGCTCTGCAACGTTTTGTTTAGGACTTCCGTTTTGCCTGATAATATGGCCTTTAGTCTGCCGGGGCATTACTTGTGTCTGGCTATTTGTTGTGTTGTTTATCAGTGTGTGTGTGCGTGTTTTTGGTTTCCTTCTTCGGTTGTTGTTTTGTGGTCTGACTGTCCTGACCCCAGTCTGTTTTGGTTTCATATATTTTTTTTGTGTCTGTTTGTGAATGTATGAGTGTTGTTTTTTAATATTTTATTTATTTATTTTTTTTTTGCTGGCCACTGCTACCACTTCAATGGCCTGTTGGCCACTTGTCCAAAGTGGTCAGACAACAACAACAGCATCAGCAACAATATCCCCCAAAAAAATTGCCTTTTTATTTATGTGAAGAGAACATCCAACAAATCCTAGGTTTTGTTACAACAAACTGCCAGGCTTCAAAGTCTCAAAAATAGATAGAATTTTGTATTTTGTTGTGCGAAGTTTGGTTAAGTTATTTAACATGTAATTCGTTTAGTTACAATGTGAAGAGGTTAGTAGAGGCTTCAAACAGATGAACATTTTGTTGCCAAATTGTCTAAAATTGTTTGCATGAGTTGAAATGAAAATATTTAAAAGGGGAAAAATATTAAATTCTTAGAAATATTATTAAATTATTTTTACAAACTTCGAGTGGAAATCCTTAAAATTTGTGAATGTTTTCGTTAGGCATAACTTCGTAGTTGCTACCTTCCACGTTTTCCATGTTTTGTCTACAAAAAATCTTAAAAACTATTTACCCCTAAAAAACAACACATAAAATATTCGGACTAACGTCAAGTCATGTTATTATGATAACAATGTCGATTTTATCTACGAGGAGGCTTTTGATACATCCAAATATCAAATTGCCGTTACATTGTTTTTTAAAAAGCGGTCATTTTTACTTTCTTAAATGAATTGCACTGAAATAAAGCGGATAAGATAAAACATTACATGTTAGCTAGGATATATATCCAAGAACAACAAAATTACAAAATACAATCACTTCGTTGAGAAAAATTAATTTGAGCCTTGTTAATTGCTTCAAAAATAGGAATGCCTTGGTTGGATAATACATAAAAAATGCGAACATTAATTTTATGGCGTATATTTGTACACCGAGATGATATGATCAGTACGTTTTGCAAGTGTATGAAAAATATGAAATATGTGAATCAATCGTTTTCAACGATTATTTCTAATCCATTGGGCAACAGACTAATTTTAAGCCAAATTTCCTAATGTTCCACCATAGGAATACTGACTGTGAAGTCTCCAATTACACAGCCGCGTTTTCCCATATAATGAATAATGAACGGAATTGTCGTATAGGGTTATACCAAAAAATAGGACCCACACATTTTTTTCTGGGAACCCACAACGTACCAGAAATACAATTTTCAGCCTAGCAAAAGTCATTCAAGTCCCACATGGGAAGCGCATGCAAAATTTCGTACCTATGGACAGTATTTTCTTGCACCATTCATATAATCGGACGAGACTATACATGAAAGTTATATGTACATCTGTTTCTAACATGACATAATTCATGTTAATCGGATAAACATTATGTCTGTTGTTTAACCAAAGATTGCGAATATATATCACAAGAGGAGATTTTTTTGGCTTTGACTAGATAGGATTCTCAAATAGAAGAAATCGGCATTAACAATTGTTTACTGAAGACTCAACTGGATCCGGTTATAGAGCAATAGAACCGTTTATAGTTCAAAACCAGTAAGGAAAGTAGTAAAGTCGGACTGGGCCGACTATATGATACCCTTCACCACTTTGGGTATATTCCACATATGTATTCTAAAATACGTTACCTTTTCGAAGGAACATTGACATGACATTGAACAAACTTAAATATGTGATCTTTATCTATATCGAAACCGACTAACATCAATCCCTACACATGTCATTCTGCAACCTATGCTAAATTTTGTAAATCGATTTAAAGCAAACTTGACACACGCTATTCGGTATAATGAACTGTTTAAAATTTAATCACAATCAAACACCCATTGATTATTTGGTGTACAATAAACATGAATAAGTCGAAATTATGTATGGAAACTATACTATATCTGAACCGATTTCAAGGAAACTTGCCAGAGATTAATTTAGTACATTGAGTCAATCGGTCTATCTAGGGGTCTTTAGTGCACTATTTACTTAAAATCGTACGAATATAGGAGATGTTTGTAAATCTGATCGGATTTTCACGAAACTTTAAACACATCATTCTAGACGTAATTCAGTACGCTATACCAAAATCTAAAGATATAGGGGGCGCTTTGATGCTGCATTTACGAAAAATCGGGTGAAACTATATAAGGTAGCTATATCTAAATCTGAACCGATTTTAACGAAACTTAGCACACGTCATTCTAGACTTAAGGGAACCCCACCCATTCTCGATTTTAATTTTTCAAGATTTTCAATGGGCTGGTAAATCAATACCAATGGTTGTTACGGTTTGTAACTTTGCACATATATATTTGAAGATTTAAAAAAGAAGAAAAATAATTTACAAAAAAATTTTGTTATTGCTTTGTTGTTGTTTTTTGTAATTAAAGAAAACTTATTTTTGTGCAAATCAAAAGATTTACAGGGACTTTGGCGCACCATTTACGAAAAGATATTTTTTGAAAATCGCCGATTTTTGACCAAAAACCAAGTTAAAAAATAAGGAAGATCTTCACCGATTGGGTGAAACTATATAAGGTAGCTATATCTAAATCTGAACCGATTTTAACGAAACTTAGCACACGTCATTCTAGACTTAATTGAGTGCGCTAGGCCGAAATTCGTGCAAATCGAATGATTTTCAGGGACTTGGGTCCACCATTTACCTAAAATCGGGCGAAACTATATATGGGATCTATATCTAAATCTGAACCGATTTTCACGAAACTTAACACACATCATTCTACACTTAATTCAGTACGCTATGCCAAAATTCGTGCAAATATAATGATTTTCAGGGACTTTGGTGCACCATTTACCTAAAATCGGACGAAAATATATATGGGAGCTATATCTAGATCTGAACCGATTTTCCCGAAATTCAACACACATCATTGTCGACTTAATTTAGTACTCTATGCCAACAATCGTGCAAATCTAATTATTTTCAGGGACTTTGGTGAACCATTTACCTAAAATGGGACCTATATCTAAATCTGAACCGATTTTCTCCAATTTCCATAGGGTTCGTCCTTGGGCCAAACCAATGGGCTTTGTCAAATTTCGTCCAATTCGGATTATAAATGCGACCTGTACTTTGCTCACAAAAATACATGGTCGGACGGACAGACGGATATGCATCGTGATATCGATTTTATGTCACAGTGTTATAAGCAATTTCAATAGGGATCCGGATGGCATGTTTAACTGCAATTATATACAAAATGCAATATATAGTTAGGTAGAATAACAGACAAAAAACTCAGAAAGTGAGTGCGTATATCCTCGCAAGTAAATATGGACCTGTAAAGGGATGCAATTTTATGCGGACCACCTACATAATAAATATTGATAATTATACTCTCAGCCTGAATAATGATGGTATATATCGGTTCATAAACAATTTTGCGAAACGAACTGAAGTTAGTTTAGTCTAACGTGCGTTAAGTTTTGTTGGAATCGGTTCGGATTCAGATGACCCAAAATATGTCCATAGGCACAAAACGTACTGATGTTGGTATAAACTAACCTGTGGCAAGTTTCGTTGGCATCGATTGATTTGGATATAGTTTCCATATATATTTTTGTACGATTTTAAATAAATGGTGCACCATTGACGTTATTGCGTTTTGTCGAAGTAGAAGACATAGCGCATATATATATATATGGTTTCGACCGAATTCATGATAATAGGGATCCAAATAATCCACGGGTGTCCGATTGAGATTTTCTTTAAGGGGACCCCTCATTCTCGGGGTAAAAATTAGAGAATGTCCCTACAAAATTTCAAGTGAAAATCTCAAGAACTCTTGAAGATATAGCCGATTTATTGTGTCAGCATCAAGTGACGGCTAAGGGCTTCTCAAACTTTAAACGCGTTTTTCTCTAAACATTTTTTGCGAATGGCGGGCAGGATAACTCAAAAACGAATATCCCAATCGATTCCAAATTTTTACACGTTTCTCTGTGAGTGTTTAGCTATCGTATGAACTAGGATAAAGCCAAAGGTCAAAAATCGGCGATTTTCCAAAAATATTTTTTCAAAGGTCCGCCATTTTGTTAATTTTAGAGCGAAGTCAATAATCCTAGTTCATACCAGAGCCAGACATGTACTCTTTCTAACACCGTTGGAATTTTCGGATTCCGATGCTCCAGTGAGGAGTTATCATGCCCGCCATCAAAAATAAGTACTTCTCTTTAATTACAAAAAAACAACAACAATTTTTTTTGTAAATTATTTTTCTTCTTTTTTAAATCTTCAATTATATATGTGCAAAGTTACAAACCTTAACAAGCATTGGTATTGATTTACCAGCCTATTGAAAATCTTGAAAAATTAAAATCGAGAATGGGGGGGGTCCCCTTAAACTGATTTTCATTATTTTGTCCCAAAACAAACGATTCTGTGTCCAAATGAAAAATTTGGTATAGGCTGCAGAATAACATGTTTATGATTGATGTCGGTTCACCTATAGATAAAAATCACATAGTGTAGTTTTACAATTTTATGTTAATGGTCCTTCAAAAATGCGATGTCTGTTAGGATGCATCTGTTGAATATATCCAAAGTGGTGGAGGGGTATCATATAGTCAGGCCCGTCCGACTTTACTACTTTATTCTTATAATTGGAAAACAAAGTAAAGGTCGAAGTAATAGACCAGTCTTCACGAAAATTTGCTTTGAAGGGTATTATATATCCATCCTACCATACTGCTGTTTCCGTCCGACTATGCTGATCCGCTCCTTATTTTTTAAATATACGATATGGTGCTGCGAATACGATATGGTGCCGCATATGGAATGGCGTGTGTTAAGTTTGAAATCGGTCCAGATTTACATATAGTTTTCATATGTAAATCGATTTGTAGGACCAAAAGTACTACGCCTGTCGAATCGATAGGATATTGTATACAATTAACCAGAATGAATAACATAGATATTTCCAGGATATGCCATTCCAAACACTTTCAGCAGATATTCTACTAAATATTTGATTATGCTAAAGTTCAATCAGTTTTTTTAAATTATCTTAAATTTCTCCTAGTTTTCTCCGAGTAAATAGCGAATTTAAAGGAATAAAATCTATTTATTATTTAAAAATGAAGCCGAATAACATCAATATCGATATTTACGATTAATACAATGCAAGGTTACATTTCCCTAGTGGCAACAATTCCCATTTTTAACGTATCCTATTTTCCAATTCCACAGACAAATGAAATCAAAATAATAACTACCACCTCTCACATTGTATCCTCTGACTACTCGCTTCCCTGTCTAGCGATTTACAATATATTGAGTGGCGTAACGTTGTGGCATAATCGTATAGGAATAAAAGCGCAATTCAAATGTAGAAAAAAATAAAACAAAGCAAAGCCATAGTGGAAAATAACTAGAAAATAATATTAAGAAACGTAGAACTATTACACAAAAAATAAAAAAAACAAGAGGAAAACTATAGCCATTGAAAGCTTAAGCTAAATATAGACAAAGCTGTAGTCGTGGCAAAAAATACAATAATTGATAGAAAAAAGTTTTTTTTTTGTATTACATGGTAGCCGCACAACTATAGATGTGTTGAAATAAAATAACCAAGGAAACAATTTGAGGGGGAAGGGGAATTATGAAAAATATTGAAGATATAAATTAGGAATATGAGAAATCGGACTCCATAGTCACAGGGTGAATTTATATAGCCAAAGGCATTCATAAGATATATTTGAACCACTAATGAATAATTAAGTCGGTCCCAATATAATGAGGACCCGTGAGGACTATTTGCACAACCATGCATACATAGTGAGAATATTGCTGATCTCGGTCCAGGATCCAGGACTTAGTGGGAATAATATCAAGTCCAGGTCCTGATCCTAAATATATTTTGTATCCTCCACTAAAATAGTTTGCTGGCATATAATACCACACCATGGTGGCAGGGGCCACTTAAAACTACAATTTTATACGGCACGAAAGAAATCCGGTGGTAAATCTCATAACTCCTATTGTTATGTTCTGTTAGTTTTGTGATTAATGCCTCGGGGGTAATGGAAAGTAATTGAGTTTTGTTTTTCTCTTGCCAGACATTTCGTTTTGCACACTCCTTTTTTTATTACAATTACACTCACACTTACACAACCGATTTAAACATAGAATAACAGTTATAGAACAAACAATGGATTCGAAATAAAAGAAAACATCAAAAGTGTTTAGAAGTGTGTGAGAAGGAAACAATTGAAATGATGATGAGGATGCTTATAATGAAGTTGAATAATTTTTGTAATGCGTTTTAACACCTTGAAATTGGAGGAAATAAGGAGGATGGGAATAAATGGTGGTGGAAGTAAAATATCAACAAAATAGAAAAAAATAAAGTGCAAGGAGCCACCTAAGGGTTGCCGCAGCTCGGGGTAAGGAATATTCAAAAACATAGTCGAAGGTCGACTCTATAAAAATCTGCAGGGATTCGAAACGGAAGTTCGTGAACAAAACCCCCTTCTGCTAGCCTATAAAGACTATATTTAGTTTCCTGCACCTCCTCTAAACAGACAGCCTTCAGGTCGTTTTTAAAGACTACATTCAGATCGTCTCACTTCAGCTCGTATCTATAAAGCCGCATTTCAGCACGCCTATAAAGATTATCTAAGGAATATTTATAGGCTTGCTGGAAGGCGTGACCATCTAAAAATACTCCCTTCATCATGTATATATAGTATCCAATCAGGGCTCGTCTAAAATGAAATCCTTAAGCTCATAAACAGTCCTTCCCTCCTCTATCTTCAGCTCGTCTAAGGAGACTTCCCTCAGTTCTTCCCTTCACCATGTCTATGTAGTATCCAGTCAAAATGAAGTCTATAATTAAGTCCTCAAGCTCTTCTACAACCCTTCCCTGCGCTCTTGTCAGTTCGTCTATAGAGACTACCTTAATCTCGTATATAGGAGAAGTCTATGGGAAACGACCTTCAGCTCGTTTATAGGAGACGTCTATGGGAGACGTTCATTAGCTCGTCTATGGGAGACGACCGTCAGCTCGTCTATGGGAGACGACCGTCAGCTCGTCTATGGGAGACGACCGTCAGCTCGTCTATGGGAGACGACCGTCAGCTCGTCTATGGGAGATGACCATCAGCTCGTCTATAAGGGAATAAAAAGGTGGTGGAAGTAAAATATTTATAAACATAGTAGAAGGTCGACTCTATAAAAATCTGCAGGGATTCGAAACGGAAGTCCGTTAACAAAACCCCCTTCTGCTAGCCTATAAAGACTATATTCAGTTTCTTGCACCTCCTCTAAACAGACAGCCTCCAGGTCGTTTTTAAAGACTACATTCAGGTCGTCTCACTTCAGCTCGTATCTACAAAGCTGCCTTTCAGCACGCCTATAAAGATTCCTTATAGAATTTTGCTGAAAGCTTGCCCGCCTAAAAATGCTCCCTTCATCATGTCTCTATAGTCTCCACTAAGGGAGACGTCTATGGGAGACGTCCATTAGCTCGTCTATTGCAGACGTCCATTAGCTCGTCTATGGGAGACGACCGTCAGCTCGTCTATGGGAGACGACCGTCAGCTCGTCTATGGGAGACGACCGTCAGCTCGTCTATGGGAGACGACCATCTGCTAGTCTATAGGAGACGACCATCACAGCTCGTCTATAGGAGACGACCATCATCAGCTCGTCTATAGGAGACGACCATCACAGCTCGTCTATAGGAGACGATCACCACAGCTCGTCTATAGGAGACGACCGTCAGCTCGTCTATGGGAGACGACCTTCAGCTCGTCTATGGAAGACGACCTTCAGCTCTTCTATGGAAGACGACCTTCAGCTCTTCTATGGGAGACGACCGTCAGCTCGTCTATGGGAGACGACCGTCAGCTCGTCTATGGGAGACGACCGTCAGCTCGTCTATGGGAGACGATCACCACAGCCCGCTTCAGCTCGCCTATAGATACTCGCTTCAGCTCGCCTATAAAGACTCCATTCAATTTGCCTATAGAGACTTCCTTCAACTCGCCTATAGATACTCCCTTTAACTCGCCTTTAGAGACTCCCTTCAGATCTCACTTAGAACCTTCCTTCAGCTCGCCTAAGGACGTCTCCAGCTCTCTATAGTCTTTATATTACCTCCAATCCATTTATCTGCCTTTCAAGTTCTACACTCCAATCGCTCTTCTTCTATGTCTGCCTGTGTACTTAATCAGCCAAAAAATATTCAATTTACCTCTTCACCACCTGTCAAACATTAGTGCCCCGGAGGACGCTCCTGGAAAATTAATTGTTAATTAATTGATAACATTTGCCGTAACGGCAAAAAAGCGAAAAGCGTGAACAAATTCCAGCATAAAATGGAAAATATGTCAATTACAAAACAACAGAAGCAAAAGGGGCAAAAGAATAGTGAAAAAAATTAGCTACTTCTGTTACTGGCATCATTGGAATTCCGCTGCAAGGCAAGATACGTTTTTTTCATTTTTTTTGTTTAAAATTATTTTTAACCATTAATTAGGTTAATCGAAGTGAAAGTGTGAGCAGACCGGTTTGACTGCTGCTAATGATTGGTTTGCTGGCTGATCTGGCGGCTTGGTGTGTGTTAGCGTGTTGGAAATGAAAAACAACAACAAGAAAGTATATCGAACAAGCCAGTCATTAGCACATTTTTGTTGTTACATCGAAAAAATAACACTGCTGCCGAAAGAATGAAAGGAAGGAAAGTGACGAAAACGAAAAACTTTTGCTGGAACATCGAAAATACTTCGAGGGCAGATTTCGCATCCGTCCGCTCCACTGACAAACTGTTAACATAGGGCAACAGATGGCTGTTGAGTTTTTTTCGTGTAAATGAAGTCCTTAAGCTAATTCCAATACAAGGAATGTAACACCTATCAAAGAGATTACAAAGTGGTAGTGAATTATTAACTCCAGGATGATGATATTATTTAGGAACATACTAAGAAGTAAATTAATCGGAAAATAATTTGGAAGTGGGAATATTATGGAAATAATGTTATTTTATTTGCATGTTGATTCAAAATTAGGTTATACCATAAATTTGTCAATTTTTGGCAGTGTAATAAAATTGATTATATGAATGAGTGAGAAATTTGAAATTATATGAAGAGTTGCATTCTGCTTACAATCATAGGACGGTGTTTTATACTCTACCCCTTTTATAGAAAGAGGAGGAGTGCAGTAAGGAAATTTGTGGATTAATCAATCTTAATATATTTACGGTTCATGCCACAATTATGTCAGGCGGGGTTTGGATTTATAGGACAGCTGAACATTTGATTGATGATTGGAATGTAGACGACGATTTATCAGAAATATGCCGATAATGAGAGGGTCATAGTGCAGTGGATAGTATGCCAGGAAAAAACCAATAGGTTCCTTCAAAGTTGTTTTCGAATATTTTTAAAATAAAGCCTAATTATTTCTCTAGATGAAATGTATTTCAAGTCCCCTGCCATTTTAATAACCAACCTCGATATCACGATCAACATACGAGGATAACACAAAATATGAAAGACAGGATATGATGCTACCTAGAGGAAAATATATAACACTATATAATTAATAACCCAAACCACGCAGAAAATTTAAGGAGTCGATAGATGACAGTCACATCAACTAGGACAGGCTGCAACAGATCAAACATCTGCTGGAATAACAAACAATGTTTCCTGAGTTGGAAAAAAACATTATTGGCTCATGAAAGACAAAAACATACATTAGCTAACACAGGTCACGCTTATTGTTGGTATTTTGAAAATTTTAGACGCATTTTGCCAATTCAGTGGCTGCAAATGGGATTTCAGGTTCTTGAAGGAGGAAACAAATTTTCAATTATTCACATTTTCCGACTTATGTTGTATTAATTTGTTGTTGTTGTTAATGTGTTGGCGAAGAATATCATTGCAGAAAATTTTCGGTATAAGTCCATATTTTGACAAAAGCCTAACATTTGAATGTTTCACCGAATTTCACGCACTGAAGTATCTGTAATTTAAGGGTATCGTGGGGATAAAATATCTTTCCCGCCTTTTTTAATGCAGGTAAATATTTCGTCATATCCCTTACATACTACAATTTTTAGTAGTTGAAAGGATTAGCCTCGAAGTGGCTGCAATTTGTAACTTCGTATTCGGAGTTAATATAAAGGCCTCGCTGATTGTCAGTATTTCAAAGTTAAGACCACATATTTTCAATGAAATTGTGATCGTCATATCTCAATAAGCAGGAATGTTTTGATGGAGCCGTAGCCGTTTTCACTGACCTTCCATTGGATAAGTGTTTCAGTGCCGACATTATTGCAAGCTCCCTGGATATCAATACATGTAGCTAAAGTAAATATTTTCTTTTCGAATTTCAATGTGGTGTACCACCTCGTTCAGAGCCGTTTCCACTGACTTTCCATTTAGGTATGCGTGTTTTTGTGTACTTTAGCTATCGTTGGATATGTTGCTTTTAATCGTGGTGTCGACTGTCCGTTCCATAGTTTTGAGTAAGACTGAAGTTGGTGTTATTGGCCGATAATCTTTTGATGTTGCGTAGTTTGCCTTGCCGGGCTTTGTATGTAAACATGCGTTAAAGAGTTCTGCTAAATATGATGGTCCGCCTCAGGAAAGATGTTGTCTGACGCAGCTGCTCAATTTGTTTATCAATTTTAGGTTGCTCGTATCTTTCTTCCCTTAACGCCGTTATTTCAAAAATGTCGATGTGTTCGGTTGGAATGGTGCTTTCATTGGGAGTCTTTTTGTTTCTTCTGTTGTCTATATTATGGTCAAATCTGTGATAAAAATATATATATCATAGAAAAGTCAGGATAAGTGTATTACTCATATGTTATTTTTTATTTCTTTAAAATAAGCCCACAAAATTCTATAGAGACGAGTCGTTGTCTGTTTTGGCCCTTTTAACTTTTGAAATAATAAATTTGCTTTGACAATTAATACAATGGTCTTATTTATAGTTTAATAAAGAATATCATCTATTTTTAAAATTGGCACAGAAGTCATTCACCAGAATATGTCAATGGCTTTAAATGATGTATAAATAACATATCATATAAAAAATCAGGAAATCATACTTCAGCTCTATATTATCTTATTTTTCTACATCAATATTCTTAACGCAGGGCAACCAAAATAAAAACAAACTTTTTTATTCACGGTTTATTCATTAATAATTTATATTGACTTTTTCATGATGCCCAATCTGTTTAGCTCCCATGATGTGGCAAAGTTATAATTTTAAATTCACCCGAAAATAACCCAAAAGTCAATAATCGTCAGTGGTTAAATCAAGAATAAAATTTGTGAGAAGGAAATACAAAAAACAAAATGTGAAAAGAAACATATCGTCGATTAGCTTTCTTTTTTTGTTTTGTTTCTTTGTTAAAGTATTCTGTTTGAAAACAGTAAGGGCATGAACGAGAACAAAAAACTTTAAGAAAGCCAACAAACAAACATTTTGTTGGTTTGTAAAGAATTGAAAGAATTATAAAATCTTTAAGGGCTTTGTTCTAATTTTGATGTTGAGCTAATGTTTGTTTTACAGGCGATTAGTTTTTCAAAATAATATATTTTAAGAAAAAACACAATCTTCTATACATCCTCGTATATTGGAGTGATAGAAATTGTATAAAATGGGTTTAAATTAAAAAAATCAACTCTGTGTAGCTATTCTGGTCCTTGAATAAATATCACTTTAAATCTCCCCATTAATAGCCGGGGTAGTCCTTTAAAACACGGACGGGGCCGACTATATGACCAGTAAAATGAAATTGGATCCATAAACATGTCATTCTGAAGGACCAGTAAAATACTAAATTTTTTCATTTGGTCAGATATAGAGTTGCTTCTTACAATGGGATAAAATGATGTAAATTAATTTAAAGCAAATATCAATCGGACAACCTTTGATTATTTGAATAAATATCTGATAAACATGAGGAGTTTGGTGTACCATTTACTTAAAATCGAACGAAAATATATATAAAAGCTATATCGAAATCCAAACCGATTTCATCGAAACTTGCCACAGGTTTTGAGTTCTTGATGTATAATTTACTTAAAATCGGGAGAAATTATATATTTGAACTGATTTCAACAACAACTTCCACATGCTAGGTTATATTAACTTCAGTACGTTGTGCGCAATTTTGTGTCAATCGGCCTAATGTTGGGTCTTTGGTGTACCATATAACTAAAATGGGACGAAACTATATATGGGAGCTATATCAAAATTGGAACAGATTACCACAAAACTTGGGAAACGTTAGGCAATATAAATTTCAGTACGTTGTGCAAAATTTTGTAGCAAACGGCCAAACTTTGGGCCTTTTGTGCACCTTTTACTTAAAATCGGACGAAACTATATCTAGGAGCTATATCTAAATATGAACCGATTTCAACAAAACTTGTCACACATTATGTTATATTATCTTCCGTACTTTGTGCAACATTTTGTGCCAATCGGACCCAGCAGGGGAATTCGGTGCAGAATTTATATCTAATTTCTAGATATAAACGTTGTGCAAAATTTTGTGCAATGTTGTGTAAAATCGGACGAAAATAAATATGGGAGCTATATCTAAATCTCAACCGATATTCACGAAATTTAACACTCATCATTCTAGACTTTATTAAGCACGCTATGCCAAATTTCGTGCAAATCGAAGGATATATAGGGGCCGTTTACATTAAATCGGACGACTGACCTAATTCAGTACACTAGCCAAATTTCGCGCAAATCGAAAGATATATAGGGACTTTGGTGTACCATTTACCTTAAATCGGACGAATATATATGGGATCTCTATCGAAATCTGAACCGTATTTCAGGAAACTTAACACATCATTACTGACCTAACTCAGTGCAATATGCAAAATTTCGTACAAATCGAAAGATATATACTTTGGTACACCATTTACATAAAATTGTATGAATATATATGGGAGCGATGTCTAAATCTGGATCGATTTTCAGGAAACTTAACACACATCATTCTAGACCTAATTCAGTACGCTGTGCCAAATTTCGTGTAAATCGAAGGATATATAGGCACCGTTTACATTAAAGCAGACGAAACTATATATGGGAGCTATATCTAAATCTGAACCGATTTTCCCCAATTTCGTCCTTGGGCGAAATAAGAGACCTGTGTCAAATTGAACCGAATTTGAATTGAATTGTAAATGTACTTTGTTTACAATTTAACATGGACGGACAGACATGCATAAATAGACTCAGAAAGTGATTCTATGCATATTCTCAAAAGGAACCATGTGTCTATCTCGTTTCCTTTTGCCTGTTACAAACATACGCACAAAAACATAATACCCTGTACCACAGTGTGGTGAAGGGTATACAAATTCGGGTATTTATGTCTTGCAGTCGGCATTTCAAGCCGTCTGTAGAGACGCCTTTCAAGTTGTCTGCAATGACGCCTTTCAAGTTATCTATAGAGACGCCTTTCAAGTCGTCTATAGAGAGACGCCTTTCAAGTCGTCTATAGAGAGACGCCTTTCAAGTCGTCTACAGAGACGCCTTTCAAGTCGTCTATAGAGAGACGCCTTTCAAGTCGCCTATAGAGAGACGCCTTTCAATTCGTTTATAGAGAGACGCCTTTCAAGTCGTCTATAGAGAGACGCCTTTCAAGTCGTCTATAGAGAGACGCCTTTCAAGTCGTCTACAGAGAGACGCCTTTCAAGTCGTCTACAGAGACGCCTTTCAAGTCGTCTACAGAGACGCCTTTCAAGTCGTCTATAGAGAGACGCCTTTCAAGTCGCCGTCTGTAGAGACGCCTTTCAAGTTGTCTGCAATGACGCCTTTCAAGTCGTCTATAGTGACGCCTTTCAAGTCGTCTATAGTGACGCCTTTCAAGTCGTCTATAAAGACGCCTTTCAAGTCGTCTATAGAGACGCCTATCAAGTCGTCTATAGAGACGCCTATCAAGTCGTCTATAGAGACGCCTATCAAGTCGTCTATAGAGACGCCTATCAAGTCGTCTATAGAGACGCCTATCAAGTCGTCTATAGAGACGCCTTTCAAGTCGTCTATAGATACGCGATTCAAAAAGTTTATAGTGAAGACCTTTTGTCGACCATAGAGACTATATAGAGAATCATTGGACTAGTTTTCATCACCCTAATTTGTAAACCCTTTTTTAAACATTCTAAAAATAAACCTGGTAAATATTTAGACATTTAATACAACTGAGTTATAAAACAGACCGACAAAAAATTAAACAATAAACCCGGCTATTTAGTTTTACAAATTTGTGTTCATAAGTTTTCAATCTTTTATGCTATTCACTCAGTGGATAAAAAGATGAATTGACCATTTATACAAAAAATAAAACAAAAAGGAAGCAAACAAAAAAGGACACAAAACAAAACTTAAGTGACCATAATGGCTAAGATATTTCTGGTAAGAATAAAAAAAACTACAAAAAATACTCTGGCCTTATTGTTCGATGGCGCCACTAGACTTTGTGCGAAATGTCTTTTTATGCTGCCAAGAAAAAAAACCCAAAAACGATGGAACGATTTTCCCAAGAAATCAAGGAGAATGTAAACCATTTGATTTTGTCTCTCCAAATAAGTTAGGGGTTATTGGCTGGCATTATTTCTTTCTATTTTGTCTCATGCTTGTGTCGTTCTTGGGTAAAACTTATTTCTGATACGGCTCCATGGTTCCGTTTTTATGTTTGGTACATTTCCATAATTTTGTAGTTTTTTTTCTCCTTCGTTGTTGTTGCCGATGACGAGATGCTTCAATCTGCAAAACAGGATTGAAGGCGCTCAAAGTATGTTCGCTTGCCAGTTGCAGATAGTCAAGTTGCGAAAAATGTTAAGTTAAGGACAAATTTGTTTGTTTGCTTGTTTTCTATCGTTGGAAATCAATAAAGAGGATCTTTTTTTTGTTTTTGTGTGCTGGCGACAGCCAAAGTAGTTCTGATGCTGCCTTTCTATGTTAACGAATTTTTATGTTTCGCTTGTGATGTTCTTCTTTCGTTATGGATTTATGCAGTGTCAGTAGCTCCGCATTCCGTTTCTCATTCGCCTGATAGACTGACAGGAGCCGCCTTAGGTTATGAGAGTCCTATGCGTTGAACTGCCGTTG
Organism: Musca vetustissima; assembly: GCF_032173495.1. NCBI lineage: Eukaryota > Metazoa > Arthropoda > Insecta > Diptera > Muscidae > Musca > Musca vetustissima. The sequence goes on from NW_026875286.1 coordinate 96,045, forward strand.
CTGTAGTCCTTGTGGGCATATTGGCACTTTCTCAACTCAAGGAAGACAAATTGCAGAAATAATAAGAATAACGAATTATGTAGGTTCTTTTTGCGCAGACATTAAGTTGTAAAAATATTAATTATGCCATGACATCTTTCTCGGGTGGCTAAAATTTAATTTATCTTAAATTGTTTTGAGTTGAAAATAAATATGAGAACAAAAAAACTATTAATTGACATACGACTTTTAATCACTAAAGACGTCTTGAACGTCTTCACTGTAGACGACTTGAAAGTCGTCATTGTGGACGACTGGAAAGTCATCACTATAAAGGCGTCTCTCTATATACGACTTGAAAGGTGTCTCTCTTCTCTTCTCTAAAGCTTAGACTGAGGTGTTCCCGACGATAATGTCCAAGCCGGTACTGCATCGACAACATTGATTTTGCCGATGAATGGGTATGATGTTCGTCGCTTCACGAATATGATCGATTGGTGTCATGAGGAGACATCCTGTTGCAGTTCTCTAGGCGGCATTCTGGATGGTCAGCAGATGCTACCACTGCGTATCACATACATTGGCAAATCTCATTGCACCGCCTAGCTATCAATGACGGAGCTATTGCTTTATAAGAGGTCAACAAGGTCTCCCTTAAGTGCTACCGGGCAGCGACTTGAGGACTTTGTTTCTCAGCTTATCGCAAACAGCAGTGGCTTGCCCGAATGATTTAAAAATGTTCTCTATTATGTTCAGCGGGATCACAATTTCAGCCGTCCAAATGGTGAACAGTGTGGCTGTGGATATGGTGTGCGTATATTTTTTATATTCCTCAGATGAACGAAATTAAAACCAGTAAGGAAAGTAGTAAAGTCGGACGGGGCCGACTATATGATACCCTTCACCATTATGGGTATATAAAACAGGTCTATTAACATGAAATTGGATGAACTAAAATATGTGATATTTATCTAAATGTGATTCTACCTAGATCTATCCATAAAGTATGTCAATCGACTTCAAACAAGTATAAATAGGTCATCCGTTGGGCTATGTCGGTACTTCTAGAAAACGCAACTACGTAATTCTATGCTCAATTTTGTACGTTGTGCAAAATGTGATGTCAATCTGACTAACATGAGGAGTTTGATGCCCAATTTACTTGACATCGGGCGAAAATATATATGGAAGCTCTATCCAAATATTAAGCGATTTCAAACAAACTTGTCACAGGTTAGGTTGTACTAATTTCAGAACGTTTTGTTCCTATTGGTTCCTTAGTACGTCAATTACTTAAAATCAATCTATAATAAAAGGGAGTTATATCTAAATCTGGACCGATTTTCATGAAACTTGGCAGACATCATTCTAGGCTCAATTAAGGACGTTTTGCCATATTTTGCGCAATGGAAGGGACTTTGGTGCACCATTTACATGAAATCGGACGAAACTATATATGGGAGCTATATCTAAATCTTGACCTATTTTCACTAAACTTGGCAGACAGTACGTTATGCCAGATTTCGAAAGATATATAGGGACTTTGGGGCACCATTTACATGAAATCGGACCAAACAATATATGGGAGCTATATCTATATCTGGACCGATTTTCTCCAAACTTGGCAGACATAACTCTAGGCTTAATTCAGTACGTTATGCCAAATTTCGTGCAAATCAAAAGATATATGGAACTTTGGGTCACCATTTACATGAAATCGGACGAAACTATATATGGGAGCTATATCTAAATCTGGACCGATTTTCACGAAACTTGGCAGACATCATTCTAGACCTAAATAATTGGGCTGTACCAAATTTCGTTAAAATCGAAAGATATATAGGGACGAAACTACATATGGGAGCTATATCTAAATCTTGACCTATTTTCACGAAACTTGGCAGACAGTACGTTATGTCAAATTTCGTGCAAATCGAAAGATATATAGGGACTTTGGAGACCCATTTACCTTAAATCGGACGAAACTATATATGGGAGCTATATCTAACTCTGGACCGATTTTCTCGAAACTTGGCAGACATCACTCTAGGCTTAATTCAGTACGTTGTGCCAAATTTCGTGCAAATCGAAAGATATATAGCGACTTTGGTGCACCATTTACATGTAATCGAAAGAAACTATATATGGGAGCTATATATATGTAAATCTGGACCGATATTCACTAAACTTGGCAGACAACACTCCAGGCTTAATTCAGTACGTTATACCAAATTTCGTGCAAATCAAAAGATATATAGGGACTTTGGGGCACCATTTACATGAAATCGGACGAAACTATATATGGGAGCTATATCTAAATCTGGACCGATTTTCTCGAAACTTAGTAGACATCATTCTATGCTCAATTCAGTACGTTATGCCAAATTTCGTGCAAATCGAAAGATATATAGCGACTTTGGTGCACCATTTACATGAAATCGGACGAAACTATATATGGGAGCTATATCTAAATCTGGACCGATTTTCTCGAAACTTGGCAGACATCACTCTAGGCTTAATTCAGTACGTTATGCCAAATTTCGTGCAAATCGATAGATATATAGCGACTTTGGTGCACCATTTACATGTAATCGAAAGAAACTATATATGGGAGCTATATATATGTAAATCTGGACCGATATTCACTAAACTTGGCAGACAACACTCCAGGCTTAATTCAGTACGTTATACCAAATTTCGTGCAAATCAAAAGATATATAGGGACTTTGGGGCACCATTTACATGAAATCGGACGAAACTATATATGGGAGCTATATCTAAATCTGGACCGATTTTCACGAAACTTGGCAGACATCATTCTAGACCTAAATGATCAGGCTGTACCAAATTTCATGCAAATCGAAAGATATTTAGGGGCCGTTTACATTAAATCGGTTAAATATATATGGGAGCTATATCTAAATCTGAACCGATTTTTCCCAATTTCAATAGGGTTCGTCCTTCGGCCGAATAAGTGACCTATGCCAAATTTCATCCAATTCGGATCATAAATGCGACCTGTACTTTGTTTACAATTTAACATGGACAGACAGACAGACAGACGGACGGACGGACAGGCATAAATCGACTTAGAAAGTGATTCTATGCATATTCTCAAAAGGAACCATGTGTCTATCTCGTTTCCTTTTGCCTGTTACAAACATATGCACAAGGACATAATACCCTGTACCACAGTGTGGTGAAGAGTATAAAAATAATCTATGTCGACGTTTATCCTTTCGCATAAGCCATCAGAAATAGGATTCTTTCCAATTATGGAATATTAAAAAGTTTGAGGTTGGACAGTTTAGGAGAGATCTTTCCACCTTGGGGATGTCCTGTTTCAATCTACGGGTCTTTTATTACTGAATTCTACATATGAATGGCGTTCTCATGCATAGTTGATTATCCAACGTTTTCAACACGGCCGGATGTTGATATTCTTGATGTCCTCGAACAGTTTGGCAAGGTTGACGATATGGAAGGCCTTCGATAGGTCAAGGGACATCATGACTGTTCGGAAGCATGGTTTTTTCCGGTTAAGTCCTCTACTAATATGTGTGGAAACGGCGTGCAATGTTGTGTTTAACTGTGTATTTTACGGAAACGGTGTTGAGAACTGGTTGCAGTTTTGCAGTCGGTGGGAGGAATAGCACCTCAAGCGTCTAGATATCCTCGACGGAAGTGAAATCGGCCTGTACGATTCACGTCTGCTGCCATTGTTGCCAGATTTCAGTAAAGAGACCATCCTGTCATTTTTCCGCTTTCAAGAACTTCGACAAAATAAGGGCTGATAAACCCCAGGTTTATCCAGATGCTTAAGCCTGACCATTGAAATTTCATCCGTGCCTAATGATTTGTATGATTTATCGTTGTTGATAACATATGCAACATTTTGCTTCGAAAATTGTAGTGGTACCCCCTCGGCTAGGATGGATTTTATCCGACGTAACACACTTTTTTTTTGCTCTGTAACTCTCTCGGTGGTCTATAAACTGACGGTTAAAGTAACACGCGCACCTCCTCAGATCTGTCACACTCACGTCGTTTAATGTGAAAGCTGTTCTGTCGTCCTTCCTGCCAGGGTTCCAGAGTGGCTGAACCGTTGGCCTAATTTACTTGTCACAATGTGCTCTAGCATTTTTCCACTTTTGTGCTCGCATACTATCCTACCAGGTTAAGATATTTATAACACAATGTGATGTCTGGCGAGCTTAGTCTTCTGGAGGCAAATTGAGGAATCTGTCTGCATGGATCCTGGGTGCAAAACTTCAAAATCTACCAGGAATTTTCCACGACGTTGATACACGTCATTGGTATAATTATGCATCGTTTGGCAAATGTGACCAAAATCTTTAAAATACTGAAAATCGGAAGGTACTTTTACAAAGGGGTTTTAACTAAAGATGTACCAAAATGATTTATATTATGCAAAGAGATTTTATCCCCCAAGGAGAATCCGAAATATTCCATTTGATAAACTTCTTCAAAAGTTTATCAAATGGAATATTTAAAGCTGAATTATAAACCAAACAACCAAATTACATTCATATCGTTTGGAAAATATCACCAAAATCTCTTATATATAAAAAGTAGTTTACAATTCCACGCCAGAAAGAGAGGTATACAATCCGAAAAGACCCGACCAATGTCTGTCAACTCAACCCATTGCGAAAAAAGCTATAGGGTTGCTACAACAACAATATATATAAAATCGGAAAGTACGGTTACATGGGTGGGCTATATCTAAAAATGGACCAAAATTAATTAGTTTTGGCAAGGAGGAGATTTTATACAGAATAAGAGCAATTAA